>NC_068448.1:17351305-17651305 GCF_023373465.1 Oncorhynchus keta
GCTGATTGTCCAGGCCAAGGGCTCCCATCGCCTTCCGGGGTTCATTGGTGATAGACTGTTTAGGCCCATGAGGGTTGGAGGGGTGAGTCTTTCCTGTACGTTTTCCAGGAGACTGAGGGGTTGGGGATTTGGTCCGGCGAGGGTGTCTCCGATCTACAAGAGGCAGCAGGGTGACATCTTTGCCCTCAAGGGCAGGGGGGCAGCCAGTATAACGCTTCAGTTTTAGACTTCTGTTCTTCTTAGTTATGTCAGACTTCTCCTTGTGAAGCAGCTTCTTGTGCATGAGCAGGACCTCTGGGTACATAGTGCTGAAGGCACAGGACGAACAGGCATTGGAAATCAACACATTCCTTGGTATTAGGGTGGCGGAGATGGAAAGTGAAACTTTTAAGGACAAATTTAATGGGGCGCTGAAGCCCTCATCATTTATTTCCTTTCCTTCCATCTTCAGGTTAACAGGTACAGGGTGTTTTGTCTCCTGTCCTTCAATCTTCAGGTTAACATGTACGGGGTGTTTTGTCTCCTGTCCTTCCATCTTCAGGTTAACATGTACGGGGTGTTTTGTCTCCTGTCCTTCCATCTTCAGGTTAACATGTACGGGGTGTTTTGTCTCCTGTCCTTCCATCTTCAGGTTAACATGTACGGGGTGTTTTGTCTCCTGTCCTTCCATCTTCAGGTTAACAGGTACGGGGTGTTTTGTCTCCTGTCCTTCCATCTTCAGGTTAACAGGTACGGGGCATTTTATGTGTGCAGAAGAAGAGTAAGCAGCCGTAGAAATCAATTTCCCATACTCAGCATTCACTTGAGCAAGTGGGCTGGCAATCTTGACACCGATGCTATTAAATCTATCCTCTGGTTTCATAATGGCACAAGGTTTGGTTGCAGGCCTGACATTGGGAGTTGGCCACAGTTTGGATCGGTTGGGGACCCGTTTGTCATCTCTGTTTCTGGTCAATTCTTTCTCACTGGGAGATGGCACAGATATCACAGGCTTATTGGGGATGTCAGTGTAAGGTTTGTCCTTGTGACGTCTATCTAAGTGATATCTCAGTGAGGTTTTCTGGGCTGCAGCATAGTCACAGTATATACATTTGTATGGTTTTTCACCTGAAAGACATAAGAATTGCATAAGCATAATATGATCCTAACAGCAAATACAGTCTTCAGATTAATTAAATGCTGAAAGTAATACATACAGAAAACAGGGGTGTAATGGTTTGGTACATATTGCGGTTTTGGGGTCACGGTACGGTTAACGGGAAAATTAAACCACAACAGTTACTGTAGTTCATTTCGGTTTATTCCTGATTCCATCTTTGTTCATGTAATGCCTGATGAGAGCACAATCAGGAATACCAACATTTCACTTTGCATTTTCTTAAATGATTACTCATCAACAACACTAAAATAAAGTGCAACATGTGTATGAAATCAATATATAAACATTGTTCAGAAATTGTATAGGCCTATGCTGTTTTCTTACAAAAGAACATAACTAGTTCCTGGTTGCGCCTCAAAAGGACAGCCTGAAATACAGCAATTAAGATTGTAATTTTTATTACAAAGCGATTTACTCAAGAGGCATACAACGCAGCTTCGGAATAGCCTATAAGCCTTGTGTTTACTTAATGTTGTATGTATTCATTCGGGTTCACAGTGCGGACCAAATCGAGGTCCCATTACCGAACGGTTCAGTACAGTTACACCTCTAGCACTCAGAGTAAGCCCATCCAACTTCATGTTAAACCTTAGAGCCAAATAACAGCTATAAATCTCAACTTACATTTCCCAATTGTGCAGCCTATTTCAAGTTCCAATGTCACATGCACAAGTACAGTGAAATGGCTTTCTTGCAAGCTCTAAACCCAACAATGCAGTAATCAATATCCATGTAGGACCATAAATAACAAATCAGGCTTCCCAGCATTACATAATGTTTACCTGTATGGGTCCTGAGGTGAATGTTGAGGTAATAGCTGGAACGGAATGTCTTGCCACAGTAACTACACTCCCTGGAGGACACAAGATGTTTCACCTTCATTTGATCAAATCCATCTTCACTTTTATCTGTAGAGAAAACAAAAACAGGAGATTGGGTCATGTGAAGAAATTAAATAGTCTACTTACAAAAACTTGTGTGAAGCAAGTGGATTTGCATAACCTGTTTTTTCCCAATTTTTACAAATTGGAATAGTACTGGCACATGTTTTGTCTTACACTGAGATTGCAATTTTACAAACATTTGGCAAAATAACACAATTATCTATCTTTGGCATGATCTTCACAACTAAAATCTTGTGTGCAAGTGAAAAGCAACACTGTTCAACAAGCTAAGCTCAATTACCAATTGATCACTTTTACACTTTACAGGTAGAGGTGGGGGTAGGTGTATAGGTGTAGGAAAATCAGGAACAAGGAGAGTAATCTCTGACGAAATTCAGGCAAATGTGGTTTGACCTTGGGAGAGACTGGGCAGAGAGTGCAGGCCAATCTGAGCCGCTTCACCGTAGCATCTATTATCTGGACGTTCCAAAATGAGAATAGGTCCAATGTCTCCAGTACATAAACTCAGCAAAAAAAGAAACGTCCTCTTACTGTCAACAGCGTTAATTTTCAGCCAACTTAACATGTGTAAATATTTGTATGAACATAACAAGATGGCCCTAGCCCTCACCCTCCGATCCAACAGGTCCCAGACGTGCTCAATGGGATTTCGATTCGGGCTCGTCGCTGGCCATGGCAGAACACTGACATTCCTGTCTTGCAGGAAATCATGCACAGAACGAGCAGTATGGCTGGTGGCATTGTCATGCTGGAGGGTCATGAAGGATGAGCCTGCAGGAAGGGTACCACATGAGGGAGGATGTCGTTTTCCCTGTAACGAACGTTGAGATTGCCTGCAATGACAACAAGCTCAGTCCAATGATGCTGTGACACACCGCCCCAGACCATGACACACCCTCCACCTCCAAATCGATGCGGCTCCAGAGTACAGATCTCGGTGTAACGCTCATTCCTTCAACAATAAACGCGAATCTGACCATCACCCCTGGTGAGACAAAACCGCGACTCGTCAGTAAAGAGCACTTTTTGCCAGTCCTGTCTGGTCCAGCGACGGTGGGTGTGTGCCCATAGGAGACGTTGCTGCCGGTGATGTCTGGTGAGAACTTACAACAGGCCTACAAGCCCTCACTCCAGCCTCTCTCAGCCTATAGCGGACTGTCTGAGCACTGATGGAGTGATGTTCGGATGTACCAATCCTGTGCAGGTGTTGTTACACGTGGTCTTCCACTGCAAGGACGATCAGCTGTCCGTCCTGTCTCCCTGTAGCGCTGTCTTCGGCGTCTCACAGTACGGACATTGCAATTTAATGCCCTGGCCACATCTGCAGTCCTCTTGCCTCCTTGCAGCATGCCTAAGGGGACCCTGGGCATCTTTCTTTTGGTGTTTTTCAGAGTCAGTAGAAAGGCCTCTTTAGTTTTCATAACTGTGACCTTAATTGCCTACCATCTGTAAGCTGTTAGTGTCTTAACGACCGTTCCACAGGTGCATGTTCATTAATTGTTATGGTTCATTGAACAAGCATGGGAAACCGTGTTTAACTTCTCTAGGCTAAGGGGCAGCATTTGGAATTTTGGATGAAAAGCGTGCCCAAATTAAACTGCTTGCTACTCAGGCCCAGAATATATATGCATATAATTGGTAGATTATGGATAGAAAACACTCTAAAGTTCCCAAAACTGTTAAAATAGTGTCTGTGAGTAAAACATAACTGATTTGCCAGGCGAAAACCTGAGAAAAATCCATCCAGGAAGTAGGATTATTTTTTGTTTTGTAGTTTATTCAATGCCATTACAGTATCCATTTATTTAGTACTCAAATTGCAGTTCCTATGCCTTCCACTAGATGTCAACAGTCTTTATAAATTGTTTCAGGCTTGTATTCTGAAAAATGAGGGAGTGAGAGCAGTCTGAATGAGTGGACCATGCAGTGTCACAGAGCTTTTTCATGCGCGCGACCGAGAGAGTGCCTTTCTTGTTAACCTTTTATATTGACGACGTTATTGTCCGGTTGAAATATTATCGATTATTTAGGCTAAAAACAACCTGAGGATTGAATATAAACATCGTTTGACATGTTTCTATGAACTTTACAGATACAACTTTGATTTTTTTGTCTGCCTGTTGTGACTGCGTTTGAGCCTGTGGATTACTGAAGAAAACATGCGAACAAAACTGAGGTTTTTGGATATAAAGAGAGACTTTATCGAACAAAACAAACATTTATTGAGTAAATGAATGTCTTCTGAGTGCAACCATATGAAGATCAAAGGTAAGTGATTAATTGTATCTCTATTTCTGACTTGTGTAACTCTTCTACTTGGCTGGTTACTGTTTGTAATGATGTCTGCTGGGCGCTGTTCTCAAATAATCATAAGGTATGCCTTTACCGTGAAGCCTTTTTGAAATCTGACACTGTGGTTGGATTCACAAGATGTTCATCTTTAAACCTATGTAAAATACTTGTATGTTTTCTGAATTTTTATAATGGGTATTTCTGTATTTGTATTTGGCGCTCTGCAATTTCACTGGCTGTTGGCCAGGTGGGACGCTAGCTTCCCACATACCCTAGTGAGGTTAAACCCTTTACAATGAAGATCTGTGAAGTTATTTTGATTTTTACAAATTATCATTGAAAGACAGGTAAACTCAGCAAAAAAAGAACAGTCCCCTTTTCAGGACCCTATCTACTACTTGACAGTAGTACAACATAAAGCACGGTAAAGACTGTAGATTCCAATACATACTGTAAGGAGAAACAAAGTCAATGTTTCATGTACTGAATGTATGTTTCATGTACTGTTTGTATGAAATTGGGGGCTATACTACTTTGTAACATGATTATGTTGTATACTGTATTACTGTAGTGTATTATATTTTTTTGTAGAAATGAAAGATGACAACCACGTGGTGGTAAAACACGTCTATTTACAGACGAACAAGAGGCTGCTATTGTGCAAATAGTAGTTGAAAATAATGCCATAAAACTGCAGGGAAATCCAACAGATTATTGAAAACCCTGCCATCTTCCACAACATCAGAGTGAGCTTATCAACCATAGCCCACATCTTGCATTTGTGTTCCTTTCTTGTTTGAGAAAACACAAACAATACACAATATACTGTAACAAATTATTAGTCTTTACACTGAAATAGGTTCTGATAGTAGTAGTGATGCACCAATATTAAATTTTTTGCCGAAACCGATATCCAATATTTTCCTTGCCAAAAAGAGCAATACTGATAACCAATATTTAAGATTTTAGCAGCCTTAAGCATTCTAGTACAGTTAAATAGCTAACACACACACACGGACGCAGAGGTCTAAGGCACAGCATCTCAGCGCAAGAGGCGTCACTACAGTCCCTGGTTCGAATCCAGGCCGTCTCACATCCGGCCGTGATTGGGAGTCCCATAGGGCGGCACACAATTGGCCCAGCGTCGTCCGGGGCGTCATTGTAAATAATAATTTGTTCTTAACTGACTTGCAGAGTTAAATAAAGGTTACACACACTACACTGATCAAAAACTAATTTTGTTGGCATTTACATATGTACCCATTACCAGTAAAACATCATCAAAACCGATTTCTTTCACTTACTTGCTGTGCTGTTTCGTTGTTCATTTGTTCAGTTGTTTCATTCTCAATCAGGATTTCTATGGAACACCGTTTGTGTCTTTGCGTGTCAAAAAAGATACACGTCAAATAACACGACATAATCCATTTCAGTAGCTATAGTTAGCAAGCTAAGTATATAGCTAGGTGTCATCTAAAATAACCCTAATTTATAAGACAGTTCTTACTTGATTAATGGCCGGACCCATCTATGTGAGGCTAGCCACAATAAGGATTAGCCACAATAGTGGATTTGCGGTTAGCTTTCAAAAGCGAAGTGTGGCATAATTGTACTATATGTATTCATCTGCATCACTGTCAATGACACACTTTTATTTTAAAGGCAAACTGTAAATTCCACTATTGTGCCTAATCCTTAATGTGGCTAGCTTCACAACACATAACCCGGTCTGGTTGTGTCTCACTAGCCAGATGTGAAGCTAGCTGGCTGCTTATAATGTTAGCTTTAGGCAACAGGGTTAAGTAGATGGCTAGCTATTTAAGTAAAAATCCAATAGGCAAACAACAAGTGGGAACCTTGCTAATACTTACAAGGATTCCTAAATCATTGCTAAGAATAATGAAAATGACTGCAGTTTTGACCGGTCATTGTTTTCAGGCTGGTTATATTGGTGCTAGCTAGGTACCAAGCTAAAGCTAGCTAGTTGCAGTCGAACAAATAATGCTTTATTACCAACGCGGTATTTTAAACATCATTTGTAGCCGGTGTTTGCAGACTTTTGTACAGCTTTGACAGTGCTACTCTTATCTTGTTTGACACGCAAAGACCCAAACGGTATTCCATAGTATGTATATCGTGACTCCAATAGCAGTGACACTATTACTGTGTAACTCCGGTACGGCAACATCTGAAAAATAGTACACATGGTAGTGTGTACCGGTGCTTGACCAGTCTGCGAAAGCAAACATCACCCACGTTTGAATGTCAAGGGCAATGAATTCCATTATCTTGGAGTTAATGGATTTCGCCTTTGAGTTGTCTCGCTGAATTTTCCTTACTCTTTCAAATGACTGCTCGACTTGTTGACTGCTCGATCCACACAGCAGACATTGTGTGGGCTAGGTTTGGAATGCTGTGTTGCACGTGTCGCGCAAAATTTACGTGCCGTTATTACATAATTACGCTGAACCACTATCAGCAAAACATTTACATAATGCACTGACAAATCTTTTTTTATTATTTTTTTATTTTTAAATCACTCTAAAATGGTTAAATATAATATTACATAGGTATGCACGGTAGCTATGCCATCGGTTTTTAACATCGAACCGATACCGATGATGGCATTTTTAGCTAATATTGGCTGATTCGGAAATGTTCACCGATATATCGTGCATCCCTAGACAGTGTGTTGAATATGTCAGTGTGATCTTGGTTGTCACTAAGTTAGATTCATTTGATTATTTTTTTTCTCATTTGTAAGCAGAGTTTCATTTTGAGCAGGGAGTACATGATGTTGATTTCTGTGTTTCATTTTGGAAGATGTCTGTGGGGTTTGGGGAAATTGGCTAACTGTTTTGTGATCAGAGTTTTGAGTACCGAAGATGTAGTTTCAGCAAACGTGTGTTAACAATTGGGAAAAACTGTAAATCCACCATTCATCATTACAAAACAAATGGTTGTTTCTTAAACATTAAGTTGCTGTATTTACCTGAAAATAAGGCATCTCCCGGTGCTCCGTCATCTGACCCTTCTTCAGACCCCTCTTCTTTGGGGGACCCTGCTCTGGAGAGCTTGCCATCAATGAAGGCGGTGGGGCTCTCCGCCTCACCCCTCTCCCTCTTGTGCACCCTGGAGTGGAGAACAAGCTGGTGGTACGTCCTGAATGTCCTCCCACAGTCCTCACAGTGCGTCGGCTTGTCATTTCGACTTGACTTCTGATCAGGTTCTGATGATGGGGTCTCTCCAGCAGTCTGTCTGGATCTCAGTTCTCTACCCAAGTTGGCTTTAACACACTTGTTGTCACCTTCTTGGCCTTCTGACCAGATGTTTGTCAGTTCTTTATCTGAGCCAGAGTCCTCGTTGTTAGAGCTGTGGTCTTGGATTAGGCCTAGATCTTTAGCCATACTTGGACAAACTGCTATCTTTCCCTTGGTGGCAAGTTGCCAGGCCTGGTAGGTGTTGAAAGGGTCTAGTTGGGCAATCCACCTTGAAGATCTCTCTGGTATAGTACTTTTCTCAGAGAGGGGGCGAAGGTTGAGTACCTGTAAAAAACCTTGTTGACTGAGGGGATCTTCCTGTCTACCCTTCTCTCTGTTTTCATCAGCCTCTAATTCTTTACTATGTACTTTGCTGTGTTCCACCAAATGGTGTTTATCGGGAAAAAAGAAGCCACAGGTAAAGCACATTTTATAAGGGGTGATTACGGGCTCTGGGACTTGGTCTTGGATGACTTCATTGATAATAACTGGACCATCCAGGTTCTGCTGGGCCTTAGCCTTATGGAACCTCATATGGTTCCTGAGAAACCAGGGTTCTTTGAACCGCCGGCCACAAAAGTTACAGTGAAATGTGAAACAGTCCTTGTGTGTCCTCATGTGGCTCTCCAGCTCACTGGCACCCTCTGTGGCCTGATCACACACAACGCAGCCAAATACCACCTCCTTCACAGATGGCAACCTGGGTTTGGTCCGGGCCCTTTCACCTGGGATCAAGAACTCTGCCTCCACACGCAGAACTGTCGTTTCAAACAGTGTTGTGGGGTGCTGGGTCAGGACGTGTGGGCCCAGGTCATCTTGGTGTGTGAAGGTCTGGTCACAAAACATACAGTCCAGGGCTTCCAGCAGGCTTCCCTCGGGCTGAGCCTCAGCTTTGTTAGTGATGGTGGCACTGTGAGGAGTCATGCTGGAGCCAGACCCTGGCATGCTAGCACCACTACTAATATTTAGAACGTCTTGTCCAAGTCCATCTGGACTTTCCACATATGGCAACAGGTGAGTTGGCATTTCCTCAAAAGTTGTGCAATTGATCTATATACTTATGTATTCTACAAGTAAGGAGTTACTGGATGACGTTTCTGAATATCAATGTGGAAGATTGTCAGTGATTCATCCAGGGGAGTTAGGTCTTAGTAGGTAGATTCCTGTAAAACACAAAATAACAAGGAAAAGGTTAGGCTAATGTAGTATCATCATGGAATAGTGCTATCCGGGGATCCTTGGGTCATCCCTACCCTAAATCCTAACCTTAACCCCTACCCTTAACCATTTTATATTTCAACTTCAATGGGATAGGGACATCCCAAGGATCCCAGAGAGCACAGACCTATCATTATGGCAAGGTGAGGCCTATGAATGCTAAAAGGCACCAAGCTACCTCAAATAACAAGGACATTTAGTTCTCAAATTGAAACTGAATATGAGATTAATTTCCTCTTAGCATATAGTACTGTGAAGAATGCATCATTTTATTGCACATGGCTACATATTTAACACATCATTTGACAGTTTGCCATTAATGCAAATCCTTGGCTTGTGGTTATATTTTTAGCAGTTGGATAAAATGTGGAATAAATGGACAAACTAGATACACAAATACATCCTAAATAAAATTATGGCATTGCACAAATAGTTTGATAGTCTCTACAAACAGCCTATAATTTAAATTAAATCATGAAATATTAGTTTAACTATTTTGGTTTCCACTTCCATACTGAAATAGCAGAATGTGTTCATTATTTGTTCAACAAGCCATGACAAGATGACTTGTGTTGGCAATCAGTGGAAGTTGTCGACTAAGGAAGTGTCATCAAACATCATGAGAAAATAATATAGTCTTAAAATATTAGTCTTCTGTGACCCATCCCAGTCAGCCACCTATTTGTATATAAGATAGTAAAGTAGCACGTTATTTGACTGATGTTTAATCAGCTATGCAAACAGGTCTCCAATTTGTTATCCAACACATGCAATGTGATAAAAGACAAATGAGCCACTCGTCGAGTTAATCCAAAGGTTATGAATCTGTAATGCATGCCAAATTAGAAGGCTATAATATGTGAAGGTTTAAAGTACATAGCTAGCTAGTTATTAATGTCCCACATAAAAAATAAATCGTGCTTTTCTATTGGATTATTTTTTATAGTTAGAACTCAAGTCACTTCTGTAACTCATTCTGCTACATCCTACTAACGTTAGCCAGTTAACCACTGATAGGAAGTTGCTGTCCCCGTGTCTATCAAACATTACGAAATTCAGCAAATTAGCTTTCTAGCTAGCCAAGCACGGACATTCCTAATTTAACATGCAAAGACATAGTTAATGTGTGAAAGGTAGGAAATAAAACAGATATCCTAATTAACCATCATTTGAGTTCATCTTACGAAATAGTTTAATAACATTAGCTAATTTAGTTAGCTAGCAATCAATCAATACGCTCGTTTTATATAAACTGCAGATAACTCACCAATACCTACCAATTCAGGCTTCCCAGGTATACTTTCAATTAATCGAAATTATATATCTAAATGAAATAAACTGCGTGTTATATCCTGTCGCTAAACTAGCTAATTCATGAATAATAGCAGCTAGCGAAATTTGTTCACTTTCCTACAATGTTCGGTCATATTGTTCTTACTCAATGTTTGCAAGTCGCTATGTGGAGCTGTTGAATTGTGAGGCGCGCGCTCAACGAATCGGGGACAGAAGTATCGCGTGCACTACAGCCCCAAAAGCGAAACAGGGACAACAGTCACGTGGTCGCAACTTTTGACAAAGTAAATAATTATATAAAGTAATATGTATAATACAATGTAACATAATTACATAATAAACAATAGTGGGGCACACACATATATGTATCTATTACACACATATGTATCTCTTATGAAAGCAAGGTAACAGAACATCTGTAGATCTATTACAAAACACAAGAACAATAACAAGGTGGACTGCCCAAATGTAATCATTGTAATGGCGGTTGTGTCATGCGGATGGTTAGTCACCTATTGAGTTGGTCTGAAAGTTAGAGGGCAGGCCTAGATAAGATTATTGGCTATTTGTTGAAAGATAACAGTGTTATTCTATTCTGTATATGAGATGGTACACATTTGGTTGTATCCTACATAATTTCCCATTTGAGACAGTCACAGTTGGTTAGCAAATAGGCCTAAACAAAATAGCAATGTTTTATGAACTTTGTTCTAAGCAAAAGTCTCAACGTCATGTTGTTCAGACAAAGAGTTGACTTTTACAAGTCTCTCACTCCACTTCCCATTGCAACAGAACAGAGCACCGTGTGGAGAGGGGGGATGGGGACCTGCAACTCACAGCTACATGTGGGATGATGTGCTATGCAGCAACAGGTCACTGTGTGTTTCCAGCATTGAATGATAGCCTTATAGCTTTATATTTATATCAAATTATCACTGCAAAAGTAATTAGGCTATTCAACCCTTTTTTCTTATTTGAGATACACATTTGAATATTTTTTGGAAATCAGGTTATATTTTAGTTTTGGTCAGATGTAGACTATTGAAACTCAAAAAGTATTCAAATTATGATTTTGAATACTTGTCCTATTGTAAGACACCAAAATGTTTAGAAATAACCATGATAATTCAATCCATAGTGTACCATAGCCTACAATGCAACCATGAAATACAGGGATCTACTGAATGAAAAATGAAAAATCTATGAAGTGAACTAACATACATTCTATTCAAGGTGAGCTAGAAAAAACTTGATTTCTACATGTATTTACTAATAATCAATGTAAAGTTAAGACCAATGCTTTATTCTTTCTCAGTACAGTTGATCACCTTTCCTCCTCTTTTCATCAGAGTACATGCATGTCAAAGCAACTGCTTCACCCCTCCCCCACCCCAGCTCCTCTGACAGCTGGCAATAGCATGGATCTCATTGTGGTTCCACTTTAAATTATTATGCCATTGACTACTCTATTCACAATGGGTTTTTCACAGAAAGTATGTATTAGTACTACTCTACCTCATTAATACTCACCCTTCTTGATTTTGTGATGGCTCAAGATAGTCAGGAAACCCAAACACAATCACACTGTCTCTGGATGTTGGATGTTAACCCCACCCTAACCCTCCTCTTTCTACTAGCTTAGGTAAACAACTCTTGAGTGATAAAGGTTCTATGTTAGAGCTCTGTTAGTTTTAGTTCATTTAGAGACTTGATGATTAATGAACAAAGAGCTCTAGATAGTTTTACTTGCATTGCTGGTTAGACTTAAAACAAATATTACATCACAGAATTATATAGAATAAAACACATAAGAATTATAAGATCTCATTGTTTTTCATTGGCATGATAGTCAACAAAATAGACATTGAGATGAATATGAGAGACTGAAAAAAAGCTTCAACCTCAAGGCCATCAGACTGTTGAACAGCCACCACTAACATTGAGTGGCTGCTGCCAACATACTGATTCAACTCCAGCCACTTTAATAATGGAAAAATGAATGTAAAAATGTATCCCTAGCCACTTTAAACTATGCCACTTAATATAATGTTTACATACCCTACATTACTCATCTCATATGTATATACTGTACTCTATACCATCTACTGCATCTTGCCATCTTTATGTAATACATGTATCACTAGCCACTTTAAACAATGCCACTTTTATATGTTTACATACCCTACATTACTCATCTCATATGTATATACTGTACTCTATACCATCTACTGCATCTTGCCTATGCCGTTCTGTACCATCACTCATTCATATATTTTTATGTACATATCCTTCATCCCTTTACACTTGTGTGTATAAGGTAGTTGTTGTGAAATTGTTAGCTTAGATTACTCGTTGATTATTACTGCATTGTCAGAACTAGAAGCACAAGCATTTCGCTACACTCGCATTAACATCTGCTAACCATGTGTATGTGACAAATTAAATTTTGATTTGATGTTCAATGAAGAAGGCATTCATCACACCAGACTGAACCATTCTTTAAAAAAATAAATATTCTAAATGAAACCCATCCCCAGCTGTTGAGGGTGAAGAACAGTGAACAAATCCACATCGACTGCTGTCAGCAGGCATTTGCCAAAACATCTCCAGCAACTGGCTGAAACGTTGCCATGTACAGTAGCTCCACCCAGCCTGCACGTTGAACCTAGAAAGAACCCAGAACACACAGGCAATCGTCTGGAGCACCACCACAGCCATTTGGGACATGTCCAACTCCCTCTGTTGTCTACAGAGCAGGTTATAGCATACACCAAGAAAATGTCCCCAGGAGGTATTCTGGTCTCTGAGTGACACGATTTTGATGTCTCAATAACCCACCAGGCTTGTGTCAGAAACATTAATTTAGGCTACATAATACATCAATGTCAGAAATAAAACCTGTTATGGGAGAAACAAACTCACAGAGCAGTCACATCTTTCTGGCACCATAGATACATTAATATTGTGTTGACAGCCAAATAGATTTCCAGTGTCATGTTTATATTCAAATTAAGTTTTGATCATAGTTGCATGTGCTTATTATTGTTGAATAAAGAAGCAATACTGTACCTATTTTACTTTAAGTGTATAAAACATCATTTGGTTATTTGTAGCCTTTTTTATGTCCTTGCTTTATCTTGAGTTCCTGTCATACAAACAAGTCTAGAATGTTAATCAAAGGCACCACATGTGACACACACGGTGGCCTCTCGCTCATTTCCCATTGTTCCCTGGCCACAAAGGCTTTGTGAAAAGCTAGCAATCTGTAATGGCAGTATAATGTCTGATACTGATGAGCGATCTAAACATGAAATTCCATAGCTATAGTCCTGGTGCATTACTTGTTGCTTACAGCTTGTATTGTCCGATCATCCTAACAGAGCAAAGAAGTTGCTCTGTTCAGTCAATAATTCATGGAGCAATAAAGCACACGTCTGCCTCTGATTTGAGTTGCAAGAAGACACAAAAGAACATATGCCAAGAATATATCGTATTGGCAACACAAAATAAGTACAATACACTATTGTTTGTATTAACAGACATTTAGAATAGAATCAAATAAAAAATAATAGCTAATATCAGCCTCTATTCTACAAAATAAGAAAACAAAACAATTTGTATTATAGAGTTGGTGAGAAAAGTGTGCATTTAATCTTTTAACATATTAGCAAAACAAATAATTATTTTGTATTCAACCCGCAGCTCTGGTATGTGATGGAGGGATGGATGCATGAGTCAGGTCCTCCTCACAGACGATTATGCAAGTAGACTTGATCTTGTCTGGATGTGTCAGCAACAGCTGACTGCATTGTTCCCTTCCAGATTCATGGATCAGCTTCCTTTATAACCATACTGCTGCTCCGTCTGAAAGACGTTTTCATCATCAGTTGTAGGCATTTACGAAGGACAACCTAAGGTACAATATTTCTTATAGTTGTAATATTCTAATCTGGTCAAGATCAAGTTTTGTTATATTCTACATCTGCTTCATAGAGACATTTCTATTTTGTGTTGACTGTCGTCTTCTAACGCATTCGCTGCTCGGAAATACAGTTATTCTTTCCTGTATTGCAGTATACACCCAAAACACATTTCCTTATGAATGTCATGTATTTATGTTATATTCATTGGAATATGGACCTTCGATTGATCACTTTAATCTGCAAAGCCAGAAAGGACTTGATATTATAAGAGGATGCGTCCCATAGATTTACACTACTAAGTACTGGGAAAGTTATTACACTTCATGAGCTTTAAGGTCAACAACAATCTAAACAAGGTTGTTAGCCATGTCTACCCAGCCCCTCAAACCAACAAGATCAGCAACTCAACTCAAAATAATTTCACATAATACATGACAAAAACACCCTCCGGTGCAACACCTCTAAAGAGAGCCTCTGTTCGTCTGAATACATCTGAATACTGAATATTATACATCCACATAATGCTCAATTGCCTGCTGATAAAGACTTGACAATGTAGTAAATCAGTTAGTTTAACATCATCTGGTGATTGGATATTGCCATTAAACTGTTATTGCAAGGCCTGGGAATATGTTTTGTCTTCATTGGTCCTTGTAATGTGATCCCCCATGCCTCCCTGTGTGCATGGTGCTGGAGAGCAGAGCAGCACAGTGCTGCATAGCCTTGACAAACATTAGTGCTGACAGCAGCCCTCCCCAGTCCCCATAGGCCTCCCAAGCAGCCCACTGGTCCCTTGGCTCCCCTACCCCCTCTTGGTACTCGGCGCTGTGTGGTCTGCATTCATTCACACACTCACACTTACTGTCCTGTGATCAACTGAACCAGCATGGTCATAGATCATCGCCTCTGCAGGAGGATGACAGTTTCTTAACTAGGAGATATTATGGTTAAATCTTCTTATTGCACAACGTTTAAACTGAGGTTTCTAGCCATGTTGCTATGCTGCACCCTTCTTGTCTTCTGCAGAAGCACCTCAACAATTATGGAGTGTAGGAACATTCTACCTGTTGTAGTGGCATAAGGATTCACTATGAATATGACCATGAAACATCTGGCATTAGACATATTCCAGTGTTTATACTGCCACAGAAGTGAAGTCAAAGTAAGTTCTGATGTATCAGTCAGTGAATGCATTATCATAAAGTCTATTACTCTTCATAACTGTCTGTCTGATTTGAACTCATCAGTCATAGCACATTTTTTGAAAAAGGCCCTCCACAAAATGAGGGTCTTTTGCATCCCCTTTGATATCTTAAGTAGAAATTGTGGGCCAATATAGAAGTTTAAAAGCATATTATATTAAATGAAGTACCCTTTAATATAGACCACATGGATAATTCAATCATTCAGATTTTGTATATGAATAAAGGCTTGCAAAAGTGCCAAAATATCCACATTTTGACATGTCCCTCCATGCACCCTCTATGACGTCTAGGAAGATTTTAATCTACTAAACCCCTACATTTCTCCAAGTTTTGACCATCATTGTAAAGACCTAGTTATTTTGTTGCTTTAACAAATGCTTATTTAATGTAATTAGAGATTAATTTATGTCTGTCCCTCATTTTACGGTCAACCTTGTTATGTGAACTGAACTCTGGTTTCAGAAGTTGTTTTTCAAAAGAAACATTGAACATCTAAAAGTCAAATCATAGTGTAGAATCAGGTGAGCTGGTGTACTCTTTTTGACCATTTGCTGGTGTTTTGTGGTGGAAAACTGAGCAGGTTGAGCATTCTCACTTCATCATCAACCCTGTCATTGTCAACCCTGTTACAGTCAACCCTGTTACTTTATTTGGCAATTACTATTGTAATTGTTTTATTAAACCTCTTGAGATGGGAGAATGTGTTTTTATTGCATTGAACATGTGCTCTTTATGAAAATGTAAACATTAGGTGAAATCAAATGTTTTTTTGTTTTTTTACACTTCTCAAAAGACAGAAGTGGTGGAACAACCCAGCTGCTGTTTTACTCCTGGTCCATCATGTGCTACCATTTACTTCAGCTCTTCTGAAGATAATACAATTTAACTCACTTCTCTCAGACACATTAGTGTTATATGGTTACTGTCAGAACAAAATGTGATATTGCATCTTAAATTGAAATGATCCGCATGGGGAAAAGGACAGACAATGGACCAAATAACCCTCTGTAACTACCATACCCGTAGCATCGCTCCCTTCGTTCCTGTCTTTTTCCCGGCCACTTCTTGGGAAATGACTTTGATGCACAATTTGAACTGATCACAGTGATTTACAGGGGGCAATGCAAGTATAACAGTGCTTCAGTTAACAAAGGAGCAGTATGAGTTACTACTTCAGGAACATTGACTCATCACTTAAAGGTGTATGATCTCAGACGCAGCCATCTAAAACACATTCCTCCACAGACAGAGGACTCCATGATGCAAATTCTGCTATGAATCACCACACAAATTAATATTAGGATACTATAAAAAGATTAGAGTCACTCCTTTATCACAGGCAAGCTTACAATCCCTCAGATCAGCTGGTAAAATAATTTGCTTGTGTGGATTTTTCATACTATTTAAGGCTCTCCTTTCTTCTCATCTAACATGAATGCCTGACCAAGTTGCTTGGGTAATTAGCAAGGGTGCTGTTTAGTGTTTGTATTTAACAAGGTGTGGTCTTCTAACATAGCTGAGACAGCTTGGCTCCCTACTTCGGGAATACAAGATGTGTTGATAAACTTGTTGGGTCATGTCTTTTTCAGGTATTGCAGCACTTGATAGTCCTGCTTGATAACATTAAATCAATATATTACAGGGACATTTCATTTCACTCTAAATATGTTTTCATATTTCCCTATACTGATAGCTTTTGGCCTAAATTGTGAGATAGAAAACAATAAAACAAATAATTGTATACATTTATTCTCTTAACAGTTACAGAAAAAAATTAGCTTTAAATACCCCCTGCGTCAATCTAATTAACATAATAAAAACAAATATAGAAGTAGTTTTGTGACACCCCAAAAAATGGGTTAAATATGTGTAAATCCTGAACTTTATTACATCTCCTAGATGTAGGACAGACAATTCAAAAACATATTCCTTATTATTTATTTTTGTACTCTGTTTTCCCATTTATGAGTGTGTTATTCAATGCATTTCTATAGGTTGTAGCATTAAAAAGCCAAATTCAATATTTTACCTAAATGAAAAATTAAATAGCTAAAGGATCCATGATATGATCTTTAAAAAAAAAATCCATGTTAATCCCCCCCCCCCATATACCCCATTGCAGGTTTTCATGATTCGGAAATTGTTGTCACAATAAATATTCTACTTCCAGATCCAGTTTATCAAATTATAGGTGCAGAAATTAACAGACAAGATACCCAAGATTATAACATCTGCATTCAAACAGCCACACACATGTAAAGCAGTGCACTGAAATTAGAACAAACCTTTATACTTCAGTGAAACGTTAATCAAATATGATTCATGACTGTGCAGTTAGCTATATAGACTACCATATGATCTGTGTAGTTCCCCAAAAAAGTCATGATTGTGAGGTCCCCCTGTGTATGATTATAACCATATATTGTAATTTAGTTTTTGGCATATATTTGTATCCGTGTACAGTTCCTGCTAAGCTTAAAGCCTACCTTGTAAATTGCATGTGTCTAGCCTAAATAAAAACATATTGGCAGGAATATCCACCATTTCACCAACTCCTCCATTACATTTGGAGTATATTCCATTACTAGCTCTCTATCCCAAGCTAAGCTTTATGCATCTCTTCTGCAAGACGTCCTATGAATGTATCTGAAACCATTGTATGCACTCCACAAGTTATTTTCAGACTAGTAAAATGTGTATATGAAGAGGGAAAAAAATATGCTCAATGTAATATTTGCATTAGATCCTTACACATATTACGATGTTAAAGCAGGGGTGTCAAACTCATTCCATGAAGGGCTTAGTGTCTGCGGGTGTTTCGTTTTTAAGACCTTAGACAATCAGGTGAGGGGAGTTCTTTACTAATTAGTGACCTTAATTAATCAATCAATCAATCAAGGGAGGAACAAAAACCCGCAGACACTCAGCCCTCCGTGGAATGAGTTTGACATGTATGTTAAAAGAAGGGTACATACTGTATAGAAAATGGATTTTGCTCTCAGTATATGTTACAAAACCACTTTTCTCTACCTATCAAGCCTTTAAAACCAGAAAATATATTTACCTCCTCCACAAAGAACAATTCTCTGAAATCGTCCACACAGATTAGACTAGAACAGACCAGTCCACAGTCCACCTCTCTCCCTCAAACCACTTGCTCTTACCATCATCCCTTCAATAGTGTGATCAGAAACATAATGCATCTAACAAATCAAAAGTTCATTTCCAGATATGGCATGTGAAGTTTGAAAGGGTGTTTCCGTTTTATTTGGTCTTCTCTGGTTCTGTTTGTACTCCTGCATCTGACTGGCGTTTGCCCTGCAAGGAAAGGGAAGTGTCATTTCGCTTATCAACATAGCTCCAACTGCATGTAAGAACCTACATTTGCTTCCCTCACATTACTTTGCCCAAAGCAATATCTTTCAATGACATTTCATAGTGAAGTATATTTCATAGTCATAGGGAGACCTTAGACCTTAGTTGCCGAGGCCATCTAGTGGTTGCAAATTTGACTGAGAGGGATTGCAAATTCAGCCTACCAGGTTTTTGAAGAACAAGTGGATGGAGTTCCTCTTCTCAAGTCTCTTAGGGAGGACGGGGGAATTCTCCATAATCTCGGAGGGCTCGGACACGGGCTTGCTGTCCATAGCAGGGTCCTCTGGGACCTTTGGTTCGTCTTTGGCTACACTTGGTTCAGCTACTGCTTCTGCAGCTGGGGCAGGTACTTCCTTTTTTGGCACAGCTGCCTAATTGAATTATGACAAATAATCAAGAGATCAATTTCAAAGTGTAATTTGGGTCATTTAATGTTCCTCTTAAAGCCATTGGGGTTCCAATATGATGTTGCCTCCTTGCTCTCACCAGTTAAAAAAGCTGAGCACACACATTATCACACTGACTAGCACAATACAAGAGCACAACTGATGCAATTAAATAGTGGCTGTATAATGGAATGACTACATAAATGGGAGCATTGCTCTGGCTGGTAAATATCATAAAATGATGAGAAATTAGAAAGTATCACTACCAGTTGTTTTCGCTATCATGTGTATGCAACATATCAATTGCTGTACCAAATAATGTTCATTATTTATGGAGGATATTTCATTATTTGTGCAGGATACTTCAACATGGTAGTACCAGCATAGCATAAGCTGAACACAGTGAGATCACTCTTGTTAATTTCACAATGGCTGGCAAGTATTGTCATTTAGCCCTTTGAAAGGTTTCTTGAGTTGTCGGACTTGTTGAAGCTGTCTGGGCTTTTGAGGCCATTTGGTTTAGCAGGTCCTCAAATTATCACACCATTCTGTTATTGTTTATCACATGTACACATTTTCTTGTATTTCCAAAATTAAATTTCATGAGTAGTTCCCGTTGAGAACCAAAGTGAGATGTGAGTAAAATGTCTGCCTTACTTACCTTTGTCTTGAAAAGAGAAAAGGAAGTGAAAGGAGAGGCTTTGGAGGCAACAGGTGTCTTCTCTTCCTCCGGTGCAGGTGGTGGTGGTTCTAGTGTGGCAGAGGCCTCCAGAGTGGCCGTCTTTGAGAAGTCTACATTCTTTACCGAAACAGCAAAAGAGAACTTAATTATAAACCATTGTCAGGATTAAGGAAGGTGTAAGAGCCCACAAGAGTCCACCACCTGGAAGAACCAGAAAATAACCCACTAAAACAGATAAGAGGGTGATAAAAATCTCTACTCAGGTACCAAAACTGGTACTGTAAAATAGATATGTGATTTGCCCCTTAGGGCCACTTTATTGCTGAGATGAATGAAACAACTTGTAACTGATCAGAGGAAGCTGGTGAGAGAAGCTATAAGAGGATTTGCTCATTGTAATGGATGGAATGGAGTCCCTGGAATGGTACCAAACACAAACGCATGCAAACAACATATTTTACTCCATTCCATTTATTCCATTCCAGGCATTACAATAAGCCTGTCATCTTAGCTCCTCCCACCAGCCTCTTCTGTAACTGATAGCTTGAACACCCATTTTCACCATGCAACCCAACAGAAAGAGACAAATATGGCACGTGAGGATGAAGTATGCCAAGAGTTCTCTCCTTTTACCTGTACTTCCACAACCGGTTGTGGCTCCACTGGTTCCACTGTCTACAGGAGAGCAGAACGATGTTAATCTGAACATGTGCCATATAACTAGACCTTCTACTGTATGGTCTGCATGGCAAAGCACGGATAGGTGTGTAGAAGCACAGTTCACCACACAAATAAAGGCACAAAGTCGCACATATACAGTCAGAATGAAAATCTAATTCAGTTTCTGTATGAATACATACAGTCAGAATGATAATAGGTTAAAATGACTGAATTAGATTTAGTTGGATTTCTGATGTTGTTTGGGATGCTGTTATGCTATTTATGTTCACAGATGATGAATGAATAGATGTAGACCTCAGCCCATTCTCCACAAGTCATGCCATCAGTCCAGCTAAATGCAGCACTATCTAAAGTGTGTTGATTCCACTTTGAGAAAAACATAAGCAATAAAACTCTATGGAATGTCACAATATGTCACTGGAAGTATCGGGATAGATTTACATTTACAGGAATGCTCTGAGGGACTGCTCTGAGAGACTATTTTGTTTGATATCTGTATTGATGCTCTGCTCAAGAGAAAGGGCAGCAGTCTGTATGATGTAGCTAGTAGATCTTGTACCCACAAGATGCAATGATTTGAATACAGTTAAATTAAATGAAGGATGTCACATTGAGCTTAACTCTGTTAGTTTCAAAATGGCTGAATGTTGTATTGTCATACCGCTGCAGCAGGCTTGGCAGGGGCTCTGGTTCCACTTATTGACTTAACCTTGATTTTAGACTTGAGGCCTATCAGTGCCTCAAATTCAAGCTGGTGAGAGGAGCTATAGGAGGATGTGCTCATTGTAATGGATGGAATGGAGTCACTGGAATGGTACCAAACACAAACACATGGAGACAATGTATTTTACTCCATTCCATTGATTCAATTCCAGGCATTACAATAAGCCTGTCATCTTATAGCTCCTCCCACCAGCCTCCTCTGTAACTGATAGCTTGAACACCCATTTTCACCATGCAACCCAACAGAAAGAGACAAATATGGCACGTGAGGATGAAGTATGCCAAGAGTTCTCTCCTTTTACCTGTACTTCCACAACCGGCTGTGGCTCCACTGGTTCCACTGTCTACAGGAGAGCAGAACGATGTTAATCTGAACATGTGCCATATAACTAGACCTTCTACTTTATGGGCTGCATGGCAAAGCACGGATAGGTGTGTAGAAGCACAGTTCACCACACAAATAAAGACACAAAGTCGCACATGCACACATACAGTCAGAATGAAAATCTAATTCCGTTTCTGTATGAACACATACAGTCAGAATGAAAATCTAATTCAGTTTCTGTATGAACACATACAGTCAGAATGAAAATGTAATTCAGTTTCTGTATGAACACATACAGTCCGAATGAAAATGTAATTCAGTTTCTGTATGAAATTAATACTTGGTCTGCTGTTTCTTTGGGTTAAAATGACTGAATTAGATTTTGTTGGATTTCTGATGTTGTTTGGGATGCTGTTATGCTATTTATGTTCACAGATGATGAATGAATAGATGTAGACCTCAGCACATTCTCCACAAGTCATGCCATCAGTCCAGCTAAATGCAGCACTATCTAAAGTGTGTTGATTCCACATTGAGAAAAACATAAGCAATACAACTCTATGGAATGTCACAATGTGTCACTGGAAGTATCGGGATAGATTTACATTTACAGGAATGCTCTGAGGGACTGCTCTGAGAGACTATTTTGTTTGATATCTGTATTGATGCTCTGCTCAAGAGAAAGGGCAGCAGTCTGTATGATGTAGCTAGTAGATCTTGTACCCACAAGATGCAATGATTTGAATACAGTTAAATTAAATGAAGGATGTCACATTGAGCTTAACTCTGTTAGTTTCAAAATGGCTGAATGTTGTATTGTCATACCGCTGCAGCAGGCTTGGCAGGGGCTCTGGCTCCACTTGTTGACTTAACCTTGATTTTAGACTTGAGGCCTATCAGTGCCTCAAATTCACATCAAACTGTTACAATCTGACACACATTTATGTTTTATGTTCTCTTTTACAAAATATTATCTGCTGCCAAAGAATGCTTCTAAGTGCCTTGTTCTACAGGAGTTGGCTTACCTTTCTGCTGAAAAGTCTGCTGAACGGGCGGTCAGATTTCGGCTTGGCGGCCGCTGGTTCTTTGGCAGCACCCTTTGGTTCTTCATTTGGTGTGTTGGTCACAGATTGGGCAGCTAGTTCTGCTTTAACCTCCATCTTACATGAGCCTAGGGCTGGGGCTGGGGCTTGGACTGGGGCTAGGGCTGGGGCTGGGGCTGGGGCTGGGGTTGGGGCTGGGGCTGGGGCTGGGGCTGGTGGGATTGACATTCCTCCTTTGGCTGTTGCTGGAGCATCCACTAGTTGTGCAGCCTATTCGAGAGAGACACACAATGGAAAATAGGAATAGTTGATCACCGACATCGAGGTTAATAGCTCACAAAACATGATTTATTTATGTTTATTTATTTAGTTAGTACTCACAGTAGTTGTTGTTGTTGGTTGGGCCTCTTTCTGTGAATGTTTGGTAACAACAAACAATAGTTAGTGCTGGTAAAAAGGAGATCACCATTCTGGTTCTGTGAAGAGATCATATATCTTCTTTCTAAATAGCTTGCTTAGAAGACATGCAGTGGCATCTTTTGCAACAGGCTTCACAGCTGAGGAAGGTGCCCCTTGACCTGCACAGGTCTTCTCAGCTGCGTTTGGTCTTCAGCAGAAGATGGATGCCAATTACGACTACTGACACTACTAACTACTTGTTTTAGATTCAAGAATCATTGACTTGTTTAACTTAATTGGGATTAAATGTATTTATTTTTAAAGATTGAATTCATTTTTTAAAAATCCTGAGGAATTCAATAACAGTCACAATCACAGTCATCCAAAAGTCTCTCAATGTAGATTAATATGTTGCTACTGGAACAGAATAGAATTCAAGTGTAAATGCTAACAGCCGCAATGTTGAATGAGGCCTTATGTTACCAATGGGATGAAGGTGATAAGTGGTAAGAGTGAGATGTCTTTCACTTGTTACTTTTTCACCTTTGTTGGTGTAAGCAGTAAGGTAAAGTAAGGCTGCGTCATGAAAAGCTTTCATTATTTTTTTTATATGACTTTACCAAAGGCACATAATTGCATAGCATTACATGTAGACTATACAGTATACTAAATAAACTCTGTGCATAACTGTATCTGTATTGAATAATTGTATTTAGTGTTTTTGCATAATGTATTATGTTTCAAATAAAAATACATGCTTACCTGGTCATTTGCAACAGCAGGGGTGGCTGTTTCTTGCTTGGTTTTTTTTGTGGGAGTCACCTAGGTAACACACAGATATATACTGAGTATACCAAACATTAGGAACAGCTTCCTAATATTGAGTTGAACCCCCCTCCTTAAAGTAACTGCTGCTTTTGCAACAGCTAATGGGGATCCTAATAAAATAACAAATACCTCCTCTCCCACAGTTGCGCCAAGTTGGTTGGATGTCCTTTGGGTGGTGGACCATTCTTGATACACACAGGAAACTGTTGAGCATGAAAAACCCAGCAGCGTTGCAGCTCTTGACACAAACCAGTGCTCCTGGTACCTCCTACCATATCGAGTTCAAAGGCCCTTCAATATTTTGTCTTGCCCATTCACCCTCTGTATAGCACACATACACAATCCATGTCTCAATTGCCTAAAGGCTTAGAAATCCTTATTTAACTTGTCTCCTTCCCTTCATCTACACTGATTGAAGTGGATTTAACAAGTGACATCAATAAGGGATCATAGCTTTCACCTGGATTCACCTGGTCAGTCTGTGTCATGGAAAGATAAGTTCTTAATGTTTTGTATACTCAGTGTTTATTGAGTGTCTGTGTACAATCTTGGATGGCAGGCAAAATTGTTAGCTACTTTTTGTTTCCTATAAAACAAATCTAGCATTTAAGTGTATCGTGATGTTTCATAAAAATATTTCAAATGAAATGTAATACCTACAGTAGATAGCAGCAATATCAAAGTATTTTAAGAGGGTTACAGTCACAGGGAACAGTGAAATTACTATTTTCATAGGACAGATGTCTTTCAGTTTGTCATATGCAATGCCTTCAAATGGTATTCACACCCCTGGCCTTTTTCCACATTTTGTTGTGTTAGAGCCTTTAAAATGGATTACATTGAGATGTCTTTGTCACTGGCTTATACACAATACCCCTTAATGTCTCAGTGAAATTATGTTTCTACACATCTTGATTAATTAAAAATGAAAAGCTGAAATGTCTTGAGTCAATAAGTATTCAGCCACTTTGTTATGGCAAGCCTAAATAATTTAAGGAGTAAAAATGTACTTCACAAGTCACGTAAGTTGCATGGACTAACTCTTTGTGCAACATGATTTTTTAATGACTACCTCATCTTTGTACCCCACACATACAATTATCTGTAAGGTCCCTCATTTGAGCAGGGAATTTCAAACACAGATTCAACCACAAAGACCAGGGAGATTTTCCTATGCCTCGCAAAGAAGGGCACCTATTGGTAGATGGTTAAAAAACAGACATTGAATATCCCTTTGAGCATGGTGAAGTTATTAGTTACACTTCAGATGGTGTATCCATGCACCCAGTCACAACAAAGATACAGGCGTCTTTCCTAACTCGGTTACCAGAGAAGAGGAAACCACTCAGGGATTTCACCATGAGACCAATGGTAACTTTAAAACAGTTACAGAGTTTAATGACTGTGACTGGAAAAAACTGAGGATGGATCAACAACATTGTAGTTACTCCACAATACTAACCTAACTGACAGAGTGAAAAGAAGGAAGCCTGTACAGAAGAAAAATATTCCAAAACACGCATCCTGTTTTCTACAAGGCACTAAAGTAATACTGCAAAAAATGTGGCAAAGAAATTAACTTTTTTGTCCTGAATACAAAGTGTTAAGTTTAGGGAAAATCCAATACAACACATTACTGATTACCACACTCCATATTTTCAAGCATTGGTGGATGCATCATCTTATGGGTGTGCGTGTAATCGTTAAGGACTGGGGAGTTTTTCAAGATAAAAAATGGAATGGAGCTAAGCACAGGCAAAATCCTAGACGAAATCATGGTTCAGTCAGCTGTCCACCAGACACAGGGAGATTAATTCTCCTTTCAGCAGGACAATAACCTAAAACACAAGGCCAAATCTACACTGGAGTTGCTTAGCAAGAAGAAAGTGAATGTTCCTGAGTGGACAGTTTTGACTTAAATCTGCTTGAAAATCTATGTCAAGACTTGAAAATGGTTGTCTAGCAATGATTAACAACCAATTTGACAGAGCTTGAAGAATTTTGCAAAGAATAATGGCCAAATATTGTACAATCCAGGTGTGCAAAGCTCTTAGAGACTTACCCAGAAAGACTAACAGCTTTAATCACTAGCAAAGGTGATTCTAACATGTATTGACCCAAGGTTGCGAATACTTATGTAAATAAGATATTTCTGTATTTCATTTGCAATACATTTGCAAACATTTCTAAAAACATGTTTTCACTTTGTCAATATAGGCTATTGTGTGTAGATGGGTGAGAAGAAACACAAAAATCTATTTAATCCATTTTGAATTCAGGCTGTAACAACAAAATGTGGAATCAGACAAGGGGTATGAATACTTTTAGAAGGCACTGTAGCCATTGACATCTACGGTTGTCTAACTGATGGCACACAAAGAGGTCCTTGGCAAAGCACATACAGTACATGCTCTCTCACTGGGATGGCCATTGTGCTCTGGGGATGGCGTACGCCTTCCCTCACTATATTTTCATGCATCTCAACTTCCAATGGCACAGGCCTCCCTTGTGAGCTCACACTATAGGCTGAACAACAGACCACCACATTCCCGCATGTTCAAAGGATTTGATTAACATGGGGCTGGGGTTATGTTAACTCTTTATGGAGGCATGATTCCAAAAGAAGGCATGATGAAGAGAAATGACAATAGCTGCCTGTGTAATCATTCCTTCAAGATGTGGTCACTCTTTCTCAGAGACGCCTCTACACATATTTTCACACACAATGATCACTGACAGCACTATACAGTCTTAAAATACAATGACATCACTGATGGAACACTGTTTTCTCATCTAATTATCTGTGGTCCCTACTTCACAACAGAAGATTAGGATTACCATACCATAATCAAGCATTAGGCTAAATGTTTTGCTATTCAGAGGCATATTTGGAATTATGACAGCATGGCAAACTTTCTTTTCCATACCAAATAAATGATGGTTCTTCAATAGTGTTTGTAGTGGTTTCACAGTTGGACTTTTACAAAGGCTTGAAATAATTTTTTCTCAAAATAAGTTTACAGATGTATGAAGTAGTGTCACTTTTAAACATATTTTAAAACAAACATTAGGCAAATAGAGCAAATATTTTGTGCATATCTATTCACTTATGGACCTTACTGTTAAAACAACTCTTTAAACAATACAAATAAAATCAACTTACTAGTGTTTTGAAGAAGTTCATAACTGGATTCTCTTCTGTTTGACTCTCTCCCTCTTGGTTTTCCTGAATGTGACTGCTTTCCTCTGCAATTTTGGGGCTTTTGACCTCCTCTGCCTCTGGACTAGGGTTGGGACGCTCCTTTGAAGTCTCTGTATCCTCCTTTACCTCAGCAAGTGGCTCCTATAGACAACGGCAAAGAATGAGCCCTCAGAAATGTGAGTGTTTTATCAGTGAAGCTGATACACTTAGCAAAGAGTCTGTTAGACGCAGCATTGAGATTGAAGCACAATTCCAACCATGCCTCTGCCTACTCGGGGCACCATCAACAATCATCCTTTTATTAATGCTTGTTTCCACCCACACTCATTGTTATTCAGCAATGCTGGAGACTTCTGTCTCTTTTGCTCTGAAAAATGTCAGCAAACTCAAATATCATGTTTTGTTTTGGGTTGTGTTGATTTTGTAAGAAAATCCCCCATTCTTATCTCACGATATTTAATTTTATTTGAATATTCCTTAAGGTAATATGACTTAGAGTAATATCATTCTGCAACACCAAGAAAGGATAGTGGCATCTTTCTTCTTTGGGTGGGCTGGATTTAGGTTCTTCTGACTCTAAAGAAGTTACGTCTTCAAGAAGTTTTTTCATCTCTTCTAGTTCTTCAGCCATTTCAGGTGGGCTTACACTCTCAGGCTCTTGTTAAGGTTGGCTGACACTCTTCACTTTAGACTGTACAGTTCTTATGGGGCTAGATGCAAGTTTTTCAGCCATTGCTGACTCTACAGCAGCTGTATCTTTGCTAACACTTGCAATGTCTTCCAGCTCTTCTTCAGGTGCAGTGCACTCCTCTAAAGTTTTATCCTCTGTGACTTCTTCACCAATGGCCAGTTCTGTTGTCTCTTTTTCATGTGGGCTGACACTATCCTCCATAGGCTCTTCTTCAGGTGGGCTGACACTCTTGTCCGTAGGTTGCTCTTCGGTGGTTCCTGGCTGAGCTTCAGTGGTTTCTGGCTGCTCTTCAGTGGTTTCAGTGGCGAAAATCAGACAGTAATGGAAGTTGCATTGGAAACAAATGTGCAGCCATCAATATTTTCAAATCCAGTTCAATGGATGATTGCAAGGAAATGATGCCTTCGTTTGTCTCCTTTATAATAATAATCAACAGGGATGTTTGTTAGATCTGTAATAGGCTTTGTTATACACTGGAAAGTGAAGAATGATCTGTGAATTTTTCTCTCAACAGATGCAATGTTACTGTAAATAAATGTTACCAATTCACAGTACACCTCACATTACAGTGGCTATATGCGTAGTTAACTACATTGGAATAACCAAAATCATTTCGATTTTGAAATGTAACAATCTCAAGTTAGGAGCTGATGATCATGAATTAATTATCAGTACACTGAGTGAAACTGAAATGGAACTAATGCCAACCCAATTTGAAGGGATCACTGATTAAATACTTACAGCTTGGATCCCATCGGTCACAGCCACAGGGACTTTCTGATCTTCTGCAGAACTTTCAATCTCCTCCACAATCTTGTCCTTTATGGGCTCCTCCTTTTCCAGGGCTGGATCCGGGTTGGGGGTGGGTTGAGCCTTAGCTTTCTTCTTGAACAGATTTTCAAAGATGTTCACTTTTTCTTTCGAACTGTTCTTGGGCTCCTCCTTCTCTTGGGTGGCTGGTTCCAGTTCTGGTTCCGGTGTGTTTTGAGTCTTAGCATTCTGTGTCTCTGGTTCCACTTCTGGAACCTCCTTGATGGCAGACTTCTGTTCCACCACCACAGGCCCAAGACCACTGCCATCTGCCTCCACTATACCTGACTCTTCAGAGGGAGGCAGTGAGGGAGGCATACTGTTCTGCTCCACAGCTGCTTCACTGATAACTGCAAGATATAAGTCAGTTAGTTGGTGTGACAAAGAAAGTTATTTGATATGACTCATCCTTTGTACACATGCATCATGTAATACCTGACTATTATCTTTTTTATGTCCGGTAATGGAAATTAGCCAATTAAATGTACCTAAACATAATTGAAAACGTAATCTATGTATTCCCCAAAAGTAATTATTTATCATGAGGGCCATAAACAATAACTAGTAATGCTGCATACTGAAAGAAAGGTTAACATCCTAGCTTTCTGGTATTTATTTTAATAAATTGCTCAAGTACACAGTACAAATATGATAAAAATATGAAAAATACGAAATATTTATATCAACAAAACTGTATGAATAATGCTTGAAATGACTTATATGCTTTCTAAATATAGCATAATCAAATGATAAAATAACTAACTATAAAAATTCACATTCCTTATAACTAACTGGAAAAATACAAATCTGTATCTTTAGTGTTTGAGAAAATGTGCATATTTATGTGCTTTGATGTAGGGTTCAGCCAGGAGTTGATGGACAGTCGGAAGTGCGAATGAAATGGTCGGAGGCATATCCCAGCTTCACGGGGTTTCAAATTTCATATCCTACATCACATATGCACGGAAAGAAATACTACTGTTTCGGTGGGAGCCAGGGCAATCGCTCAATGAAAGCCATTTCGATCTACTATGTCCATGGATCGATTTATAAGGGAAAAATGTAGATCGGAACCGGTACCAGAACCACACTGGTTGTGATTGGGAGTCCCATAGGGCGGCGCACAATTGGCCCAGCGTCGTCCGGGTTAGCTTTTTCTTATTAACTGACTTGCATAGTTAAATTAAGTTTACATTTACATCTAAGAGGATACATATTATTAATCTTAGTTTTATTCATCTTAGTTTTATCTTATTATTAATCTTAGTTCCCAACATGTAATTCAGTAGAACATGGGAGGGTGTAGGAAATGGCATGCAACTTTACCAAAGGAGTTTCCTAACGATACTACTACCTCTATGACTAATCAATGCAGTGCTAGGCTCATTACCCTAAGCTAAATGCAAGCCAAACCTTTCCTTGTGCTGTATGTAAAACTAATGTGCTACTGGGGACACACAGGCTAGTCGTGTGAAACAAACACAGTCTGGAAACAGTGGCTTTAGCTGCTCACTTGCTAGTGAATAGATGACCAATATCAATATTATCGCCCTTAAAGAAAATTAATATGTACTTGGCCTGCAAATCCTTGTACAAAACTGTTGATCCAGTGAGACAATATACACGAGGACTGATCAAACATCTGTTCATCCTCTATGTTGAAGGCTACGCCTATAGTTAACATTGAACACCGCCCAAGAGCACTGACAGACGGCTGTATTTACAGAGAATTATGAGAGACTTGGATATTGATCCAGACTAATCCAGCAATTCAAGATTGATTACCAGGGATAGTGTTAGTGTCATGTCATCCCATTGGAGTAGTACATAAATAACTTGGTTACCATGATAGACATCATAGACAGAGGTGTTGCAATCAGTTGGGCCCACAGTTTGGGCCTTATTGATCATGGGGTAACAATCAGGTGACAACAGGATAAATGGCTATCAAATCACCCATAGACACACCATTCTCCAGGCCATTGGATGAGATGCTTACAGCATGGCCATTCAACCCTCCATGCAGGGGCTTTTCTGGAGCCTGCTCAGCCTATGAGAAGAAAGATGGTTGACATGAGCTTCTCTTGTCATCATTGTTTTCATCATATCACTTTCATCGTTACTCCATTTTGTACGGACCATCAATTAGTATTAGATGCATGTGCACACGTAATATCTCTAATATATTACTGCCTGTAATTTGAACCTTGAAACTACTATTATTAGACAGCAAACACTTCCATTGGGTGTAAAATGCCACAACCAGCCTTCTTTCCCCTGTATTCCAACATTCAAAGTAAAACATGCATGTTGTCAAAGAAGGCTATTATCAAACATACCTTGTTTTTAGAATGCTCATTGCCCATCTTGATCGCAGTTGAAACCTGCAGAAGAAACTGTTTATCTGTGTGTGTGTGTGTGTGTGTGTGTGTGTGTGTGTGTGTGTGTGTGTGTGTGTGTGTGTGTGTGTGTGTGTGTGTGTGTGTGTGTGTGTGTGTGTGTGTGTGTGTGTGTGTGTGTGTGTGTGTGTGTGTGTGTGTGTGTGTGTGCGCGTGTGTGTGTGTGCAACATATGTTCGTAACATCAATGCTGAGAATGAGATACTTCATTCTTGTATCACAATACTATAGTCTCCAAATACAACAACAAAGTTAGATGAATTCAAATGCGATGATTATAAATATCATTAAAATAGGATACTCATCTTATATAATTAATATCATTTGAAGCAAAGCTAATAGATACAACTTTTTAAAAAACAACTATAGAGAAGGAATGGACTACACTAAACCAAATGGCATTTCAAAGCTAAAAGTATTTGAGGCTATGTCTCACCTTGTGCCAACTCCTATGGCAGAGTAAAAGCAGCAATAGCACACCCCTGCTGTGAAGGTTGTGTGTTTACAATCTGTCTGTAGTATTCCAGCTATTAGTGGGAGCAAGTTAGAGATCAACTTGCTGCTTTGCAACCTGCTCAACTAAGAATATGCACATAGAAGTTTAGCCCTTCTCTTAAAGGGGTGGGGCTATCGCTTACTCATCAAAAAGGGATCTATTTGAATACCAAACACACAACCACAGCAAAAATACTCTGTCAACTGTCAGAGCATCTCTGATGTACTCATGCTAATCTCTTGAATTCTCTCTAAAAATGTTCAAATAAGAACATGATGACAAGCTTTGCTTTATCAGACAGTTTTAGATGACAATACTGTATTTCTCAAAGAGCCCATGAGAAACTGCAGCGAGAGGTAAACTCATGATGCCTAAGGTGTGGTTGGGATTGAAACAGGATGTGAATGTAGGATATGTGGAACCATTGGAAGCATTGCTTATTTGCTTAGTGGGTTACTAGTAATCCAAATACCTGACACATGATGCTGACTACATACTTTGATATTAAGTTGTTATACAGCTTAAAAACAGCTTTATTTTACAGTGTTTTATTTATACTACCGGATTAAATGACTTAATATGACAGAAGAAAAAAATACTTCATGGCCAATATGATCATGAACAAAAGTTTAAAATTAACTAAAATGTAATTGACAGCATATCACCAAATACATCTATGGTCATGTAGAGTTTTTTATTTGGCCTGAAAGCTGGATTAATTTAGATCAATGACATCACATAATATAATATTATGTATAATGATCCTAACAGTAGATCACTGTTAACCTTTTGAATAGATTTCCACCTAAATAGACCGAAACGTATTTACTTTTCATGAGATGGCCAATAACTGGTAATGATGCATAGTTTAAGAAAGGTCAGGAACTCACATTTCTGGTCAAAGAAAAGTTATTAATTTCTTAGGTGTACTCACCTTTGAGGACACAAGGTCAAATACATAGTACAAATTTTACGACAATATGAAAAATCATTTAAGATGTTTTTCCTATTACAACAAAAGTTGAGTAATAAGGCCTGAAATGACTTAAATGCTTTCTAAATATAGTAAAAATGTAATTATAAGCAACTTATTATAAGATTCCACCTTATAACTGTAAAATTAATATGATCCTACTAAGTAACCGTACAATATTGGCACTATGTCATATAACTGAAGACTGAGAATTTTCTCCTAACTGTCCACTGAGCAATGCAGAGACGCTATTCAAAATTGTGCAGACTTGTTATAACATCCGCTTTAAGCAGAAAGTGATTTCGTCCATCAGTGACCAGGAGAAAGTGGTCTTCTTTCAATTCTATGACACGATTTAGTATATTTTCATGTTGAGAGATCTAAATCCAGCTGAATATCACAGTGAGATGAAACCACAACTATTGGATTTGATAGACTATCCCCTTTTATAAGCCGTCTCCCAGACTGGGCTATGTCACTCAGAGGAAGAGCAAATACATTCTTTGTCTGGATAGGCCAGATAGTTTGACACGTCACTCCCTATGCAAATGTGGGGTCTGAAACCTGACACGTCAAGTCATCTCTATGAGAGATTGGTAGCAGAGAGCAGACCAATGGGACTTTCTGGCACTATAAGGCACAGGACCCTATGCTGTTCACAGAGCGCTTTGTAGATCAAAATATCAGTCAGAACCGGTCCTGAACCGCTCAAAGTCCCCCATAAAGGGACTTAACATCTAAGAGTTAATCAAGACAAAGGGTTCTATAATCTAATCAATGTGTTTCATAGAGCAAACCGAAAGTTGATAACAGGCAATCAAAACAGAGATGCTTCTCCAGGGATTAGCAATTGATCCAGACTGAATGCAATACTACACATTTAAGACAAAACTAATATCAGTATCAGTTTAGTTTAGTTTGTGTTTTAGTGGCCCAATCAAGTTGAAGTTAAACAGCTTATACTCATTATCGATGCCAAGCTGCCTAGGAACGGCTGGCTGTAGGCTATAGTTCAAAATTACTAACTAATGACTACGGCAACCAATCATTTTCTGTCTGTCCGGGACTGTGAATTAAGTAGGAGAAGGATCCCGAAACTAAACAAAAATAACTAATATTGTCCTCAGACGCTGATAGTACCATTTTTAAGGAAATAATAGCCTGTGAGCAACTTTCTTTCAGCTGTGAGTGAGTCTCATGAACAATTGACAGACTTTCCTCCATTAAATTCCTTGGTGTCATGCGGGACTAGGTGGGTGAAGGAATCAGACACAGAGAGTTCCACTGGGGCAAAGTGCTCTTTACTTCGGCACACAAAATGATAACCCAACAATACAGGGAAAGGACATACAGGGTGCCAAGTTAAGAAAATAAATCCACCTCTACCTAAAATGCACCGCCCGAACAGGCAGGGGAGCCAACTTCGGCGGAAGTCGTGACAGTACCCCCCCCCCCTGATGTGCGGCTCCCGCAGCCCGCCGCCACCGGCCTCGAGGACGACCCGGAGGTTGAGGCGCCGGGCGATCCGGGTGGAGGCGGTGGAAGTCTCTCAGGAGAGAAGGATCCAAAATGTCCCCCACTGGAACCCAGCATCTCTCCTCCGGACCGTACCCCTCCCAGTCCATGAGGTACTGTAGGCCCCTCACCCGGCGTCTCGAGTCCAGAATGCGGGGCGGAGGGGCCTCAGGCACCTCACCTTCCTGCAGGGGACCAGCCACCACCGGCCTGAGGAGAGACACATGAAACGAGGGGTTAATACGGTAATATTAACTAGGAAGTTGTAACCTGTAACACACCTAGTTTATTCTCCTCAGGACTTTAAATGGCCCCACACACTGCGGCCCAAGCTTCCGACAGGGTAGGCGGAGAGCCAGACCCTGTCCCCCGGTGGAAACACGTGGGCCTCACTGCGGTGCTGGTCAGAGCTCCTCTTCTGCCGTTCTCCCGCTAACCTTAGCGATTCCTGGACGGCTTTCCAGGTGTCCTTGGAGCGCTGTACCCATTCCTCTACCGCAGGAGCCTCTGTCTGGCTCTGATGCCATGGGGCCAGGACTGGCTGGTAACCCAACACACACTCAAAAGGGGACATGTTCGTTGAGGAGTGGTGGAGGGGGTTCTGAGCGAGCTCAGCCCAAGGAACATACCTCGCCCACTCACCAGGCCGGTCCCGGCAATATGACCGCAGAAACCTGCCCACATCCTGGTTTACGCGCTCCACCTGCCCATTAATCTGGGGGTGAAAACCCGAGGTCAAGCTGACCGAGACACCCAGTCTCTCCATAAATGCCCTCCAAACTCTGGACGTGAATTGGAGACCCCGATCAGAAATAATGTCCTCAGGCACCCCATAGTGCCCGGAAGAGATGGGTAAACAAGGCCTCCGCAGTCTGCAGGGCCGTAGGGAGACCGGGCAACGGGATGAGATGGCAGGACTTAGAAAACCGATCAACAATGAGCAGGATCGTAGTACTCCCCTGGGACGGAGGAAGGTCGGTAAGAAAGTCCACCGATAAGTGTGTCCACGGCCGTTGTGGAACGGGGAGGGGAGCATTGCTCTGAGCAGTCCTTAGCCAACATGGGCCACCAGTATCTCCCTCTAAGACTCCGCACTGTCCTCTCGATGCCAGGATGACCCGAGGAGGGGAGAGTATGAGCCCAATGGATTAGCTTATCCCGGACCCCCCTCGGCACGTACTGAGCCCCCGCTGGACAGTTAGGGGGGGGCAAGCTCTAACCGTGAGGCGCTCTCTATCTCCCCGTCCACCTCCCATACTACCGGTGCCACGAGACATGAAGGTGGAATGATGTTGGCTCAACGGACCGCTCCTCGGTATCATAGAGGCGGGACAGCTCGTCGGCTTTGGTGTTTTGGGAGCCTGGCCGGTACGAGATGGTGAACCGAAACCGGGTGAAAAACATGACCCATCTAGCTTGATGTGGATTTAGTCTCCTCGCTGCCCGGATATACTCGAGGTTACGATGGTCAGTCCAGATGAGAAAAGGGTGTTTCGCCCCCTCAAGCCAATATCTCCACACCTTCAGAGCCTTGACTACAGCTAACATCTCCCGGTATGCCCGAGCGCTGGGACAGCACGGCCCCGACCCCCGCCTCGGACGTGTCCACCTCCACTATGAACGCTAAAGAGGGGTCCTGATGCGCCAACACGGGTGCATTGGTGAACAGCTCCTTCAGACGACTGAAAGCTCTGCCCGCCTCTGCTGACCAATGCAAGCGCACCGGTCCTCCCTTCAGCAGTGAGGTAATGGGAGCAACCACCTGACCAAAACCCAGGATAAACCTCCGGTAGTAATTGGCAAACCCTAAAAACCGCTGCACCTCTTTCACCGTGGTCGGAGTCGGCCAATTACACACGGCTGTAACGCGGTCACCCTCCATCACCACCCCGGAGGTGGAAATACAATAACCCAGGAAGGAAACGGCGTGTTTGAAGAACACACATTTCTCCTACTTCCAATACAGGTCATGCTCCAGCAGTCGCCCAAGTACCTTAAGTACCAGTGCGCCGCGCGTGTGGCAGAATAGATCAAGATGTCATGATGTACACTACCACTCCCTGCCCGAGCAGGTGGCGGGAGTACTAAATGCGGTTTTCCACTCATCTCCTCCCCAGATACGCACCAGATTATACACACTCCTCAAGTCAAGTTTTGTGAAGAAGCGGGCCCAGTGAAATGATTCCACCGCTGTAGTGATGAGAGGTAGTGAATAACTAAACTCCACTGTGATGGAATTTAGACCTCGATAATCAATGCACGGATGCAGACCTCCCTCCTTCTTCACAAAGGCCGAATGTACCCCTGTCCCAGCAATTCAGCAACATATGTCTCCATAGCTACTGTCTCCTCCTGGGACAATGGATACACGTGACTCCTAGGAAGTGCAGCGTTCTCCAGGAGGTCTATCGCGCAGTCCCCTCGACGATGGGATGGTAATTGGGTCGCCTTCTTTTTATATGCCAAATCGGCATATTCAGAGGGAATGCGCACGGTGGAAACCTGGTCTGGACTCTCCACCGTAGTCGCACCAACGGCAACTCCTATACACCTGCCTGAACACTCCTCTGACCACCCCTTAAGAGCCCCTGTCGCCAGGAAATCACCGGGTTGTGCTGAGCTAGCCAGGGAATTCCCAACACCACTGGAAACGCAGGTGAATCGATAAAGAACAGACTAATCTGCTCCTTATGACTCCCCTGCATTACCATGTCCAGCGGCTCCATGGCCTCCCTGACCACTCCTGACCCTAATGGTCGGCTATCTAAGGAGTGCACGGGGAAAGGTAGGTCTAACGACACAAGGGGGATCCCTAGCCTTAATGCAAGCCCCCGATCCTTGAAATTCCCAGCTGCGCCTGAATCGACTAGCGCCTTATGCTGTAGAGAGGGAGAAAACCCAGGGAAAGAGGTTAACACATACATATGACCGACAGGAAGCTCTGGGTGAGTTTGGTGCTGACTCACCTGGGGTGATCGAGTAGTGCTCCGTCTGCCCTCCCGACTCCCAGACAAGTTCCTCCAGCACCGGTCGGCCGTGTGTCCTCGCCGACCACAACTGGTGCAGGAGGACACTCCTCCTCCGGTCCCCCTCAAAGCCGCCCTTCCTAACTCCATAGGGATAGGAGCAGGAGGGCTGGGAGGTGGAAACGACAGGACCTGTTCCAAACGCCCGCGGGCAGCCAGCAGGTTGTCGAGATGGATGGCCATGTCAATGAGCTCATCCAGCGTGAGGGTGGTGTCCCGACACGCTACCTCCCTGCGGACGTCCTCCCTGAGGCTGCATCGGAAATGGTCTATCAAGGCCCTGTCGTTCTACCCTGCTCCTGCGGCCAAGGTCCTGAACTCCAAGGCAATGTCCTGCGCGCCCCTCGTCTCCTGATGCAGGTGGGACAGACGTTCACCCACCGCACGACCCTCTGGTGGGTGGTCAAATACAGCTTGGAATCGACGGGTGAACTCGGGGTTATGATCCCTCGCCGAGTCTGGACCATTCCACACTGCGTTAGCCCACTCTAGTGCTCGTCCAGTCAGACAGAAGACGAGGGCGCTCACGCTCTCCTCTCCGGAGGGAGTAGGACGAATGGTCCCCAGGTAAAGTTCCAGTTGTAGGAGGAAACCCTGACACCCAACTGCCGTTCCATCATACTCCCATGGGAGCGCCAGCCGAAGAGCCCTGGAGCTGGATGTGGTAGCAGGAACAGGAGGTGCTGGAGGAGGGGGTGCTGGAGATGAGGTGGGAAGGCCACTCCTCTCCCATTGATCCATCCTCTCCATCAATTTGATCCATTGCAGAACCAATCCTGTGGAGAACACTGGTGTGATGGAGGACCCTTTCCTCCATCGATTGGAAAGGAGGTGCGGCTGCTCCTGCTGATTCCATATGAGGTGCGGGATTCTGTCACGCGGGACTAGGTGGATGAAGGAATCAGACGCAGAGAGTTCCACTGGGGAAAAGTGCTCTTGACTTCGGCACACAAAATGATAAGCCCAACAATACAGGGCGCGGACATACAACGTTGACAACCCAAAAAACACAAGGTACCAAGTTAAGAAAATAAATCCACCTCTACCTAAAATGCACACACGTAACATAAAGACAATCCCGCACAAAACAAGGGCGGGTCTACCCACTAAATATAGGGAAGCTCATTAAACCAAACAACAGAAACACAGGTGAAACTAAAAAGACAAAACAAACAGACAAACGAAAAAGGGATCGGTGGCGGCTTGTAGGACAGCGACGAGCACCGCCCGAACAGGCAGGGGAGCCAACTTCGGCGGAAGTCGTGACACTTGGAGACATGCCAAATCACTCCCACTACTGTAGCCAAAGCATGCAAGAATGACCTTTGTGAATTAACACAATAATTATGGCCTGAAAAAAAATGCATTACCCCATGTAGAGTATGCTGTATTAGTCCTTGATGCTTTCTTATTTTGTGCATTTTGCATACCGGATTCCTCTGTGGTCGCACTGTGAACATGATTTTTGACATCCCGCAAGGCATGCTTTGAACAGCACACAGTAGACTTCATCCCCTATTAAAAAACTTTATGTAAGAGCTAACCAAGATATTTCAAATGAAAGAAGGAATCTTTAAAGATGCAGTCCGGGATCCCAAGCACTTAAAAATGTGTAACCTATTTATGAATTGGGGACCGGTTTTGGCTTGTGGGCACTACTTTCAAAACTACTGGCTGAAATTATACAAAATCTCTGGAGCATCACTTGAACTATGCATTTACCATCAGTGGGATGTTTATAGTATAGAACATTGATCTTGTGCTATTTGTTATCTAAACCAACCCTACCATATATGTATTTTAAATGAACTTTCTAAATAGTTTTTGCCATGTTCATCTTTGTTATAATAAATCTGAGTAAGTTGCCTGTAGCTGCCTTACGACAACTCATGCATTCTGCCAATATTTGAACTTGGGAGCAGTTCTGTTTGTTCTGATTATTTACAGAGCAGAAGTTCCGGTTACTCCAATCACGTGTAGAGTTGTTGTACTTTTGGAATGCAGTGACTCTGGTTGGCATATGAGTGGAAATGTAGAAATGCTTAAGCCCACTTTTTGGAGAAAAAAAATATAAGCAAAACATTCCATATTCGAGCTTTAGTGCCATAAGTCTTTGTAATTCCTTTGGAAGATATAGTTCAATTGACTTTCAGAAATCATTTGCAGGACAATACAGTTATCAATACATTTTGTGGTTTTAAAACGAGGCCATGAAATTAGATTATCAATTTGGCCTGTAAAAAAGATGTAATGACTAATTTCATGCAAGATCTTCTAGGTGGATGGGCACATGTCAAAAATGGTGAAGTATGCGCTGGGAAAAGTGGTCTGTCAGAGTGACCAGCAATTGTCTTATTTTGATGCATTGTATTTTTGAAGAACAGAGGAAGATTGCAGTGAGCCTCAAAAGAATCCGGACAACAGAAGTTTTGTGTTTTGAACTTCGAAGTAGAGCATCAGTCAAAGGGGTCATTTCAGGGGTGACGACAGATGTTCAGGTTGAATCCCTGAAGGGAATTCCTAGTGTGATTGGTGCCCGGCGTCTGACCCACTGGGTGAATGGAGAAAAATAAGAAAGTTTGTCAGTCCTGTTGTTTTTTGATAAAGAGCAAATACCTACGCATGTGAATCATGGTTATGTAAGATACGCTATAAGAGATTTTGTCCCCAAACCATTGCAGTGTAAGAATTGTAAAGGATTAGGCCATGTTTCAAGTGTGTGCAGACAGACAGAGTATATTGAGAACAGAGTATACCTGCCCTCCAGGACACCTACACCACCCGATGTCACAGGAAAGCCAAAAAGATCATCAAGGACAACAACTACCCGAGCCACTGCCTGTTCACCCCGCTATCATCCAGAAGGCGAGGTCCATACAGGTGCATCAAATCTGGGACAGAGAGAAATGAAAAACTGTTTTTTTTCTCAAGGCCATCAGACTGTTAAACAGCCATCACTAACATTGAGTGGCTGCTGCCAACATACTGACTCAAATCTCTAGCCACTTAATAATTACAAATCAGATGTAATAAATGTATCACCAGCCACTTTAAACAATGCCACTTTATATAATGTTTACATACCCTACATTGCTCATCTCATATGTATATACTGTACTCTATACTATCTACTGAACCTTGTATCTATATGTACATATTCTTAATCATTCCTTTACACTTGTGTGTATAAGGTAGTTGTTGTGAAATTGTTAGATTACTTGTTAGATATTTCTGCACGGTCGGAACTAGAAGCACAAGCATTTCGCTACACTCACATTAACATCTGCTAACCATGTGTATGTGACCAATACAATTTGATTTATTGAAGAACGGTGTGTAGAAGGACAACGGTATTGCAATTGTTGTCGGGATCATTATCCTGAGTTCCTGGAGTGCCCTGTAAGGGTGAAGGAGATTGAGGTGGCAAAAGTTAGAGCAGTCAATTGAATCTCCTATGAGGAGGTGATTAAAATAATTGATAAACCTAGCGATGCTATTGAAAACATGGTAGTGGACGCACCACAGCCTGCAGTAAATGTTTGCTGCCAGGCAAAAGATACACTGTGTGTTAAAAAGGTGGATTTTGTGGCATTCATTACCACAGTTATAAACTGTATGGCACAAGTCTCAAAGACATTTAAGAAACTGGTCATTATTTTGGCTGCGGCAGAAAGGTTTTTGGGACTTAAGGATTTTACATCTGAAGACTTGAAAGGGGTACAGGCTCTGGAAGACCCGCCCTCCCAGGTTCCCCTTGAGCCTGTGTAGGAATGAGATCTGTTTCATATATTTTTTTTTCATAAAAGTTATTTTATTTAGTTTATTTTATTTCTTTTTTGGTAATTTGGTAGTTGTTTTGGTATCTTGTTCCTTTTTTGGGAATCATGTTTCCATCCCGCACAGTAGGTGGCGGAATGCACATTAAATTGTGCGTTCACCAATATACCATAAAAGAAGACTATCCACGAGGTGGCGGTATGGATCTTTGGTACTAATCGTCACTAACCGTATCGTATGTAAAGAAGTCGACTTCTTCCTGAAGCAAAAGAAAGATGGCGGCTACCGTGAAGAAGACAGTTGTAAGCTAAAACTTGTTTGAATGAATCACCCATATCATTTGTTAAATAATTATCTAAAACAATTTAGATTGTAAACAAATCAATTCATGTAGCCTAGTGTTTAGAGCGTCGGGCCAGTAACTGAAAGGTTGCTAGATCTGCCTCTGAACAAGGCAGTTAACCCACTGTTCATAGGCCGTTATAGTAAATACAAATGTGTTCTTAACTGGTTTGCCTAGTTAAATAAAGGTAAAATTCATAATTGTCAAACTATATTGATATTCATGCTCTCCTCGTGCGTTGGGATCACAGCTAGTGAGCAAGCTGCTAGCAGCAGTAGTCACGTTAACGGTCCGGTTGCCAGTTTACGTTCGGTTACTTTACTAGCTAGCTAAGATGCTAAGATGATCTACAAACGACCAATATATCCACAATTTCTTAGGATACTCACTGATGTATTTAGCTATGGTTTTTAGTTTAATGATGGTACCATTTGGATAAAAACGCTCAGCTAGTTTGTTATCCTATGCAGCTATATGTTGCCTAGCTTGCTACCTACATCCCCTCCCATAAGGTATCCTGCTAGTTGTTCACTTTTCTTATCCCTATTTTCTATCTAACAAGTTTAATTGTGTTCTGTTCTTTACCTATAGATATCAATATAGCCAGGCTAATTGTCTACAAGCTGTATTTTCTTCTCATTCACAGGCAGTTGAAGATGTCAATGTCACATTTGAAGACCAGAAGAAGATTAATACATTTGCCAGAAACACAAATCGAATGACAGAATTTAAAGATGAAATAGAAGGAAAAAAGGTACGTGGTCAATCTAGTGTAATGATCATGAAATTCAGAATAATTCAATTTTCTTTAGACTTGTTTCTTATTCTAGTACATTATGTCACTACCGGTATATTATATACAGTAGTCTATCTATAACCATAAATTAGGTCTGAACAATATATATTATGCATTTTCGTTTGTTTTTGCGCGATATTCCAAATGCCTGTATCGCAGAATAATTTTTGTTGTATTTTTCGTTTTCATTAGCGTTTATGTCCGCTTGTCATGCTGTATATTTGGTCTCGTTCGGACCTTCTGTGCACTTTCCCATTTACACCAGAGATCTGTATATAATGACGAGATGCTCGTGTCTCCGCCCTAACAATGGGAATCGTTGTCCCAAAGGTGGGAAGACAGGCGTCAAGTGTACGTTCAAAATAAGCGTTTATAAACGCATTGGGATTATTTTGGACATATTTTAGCGAGAGTGAAACCTCTCGTTCGCCTCTTTCTGAAAGCCCCTCCTCTCTGACAAACTCGCTATTTTGGTCCAACAATCGGTCAATCGGACAGGCTATCATGCTGTTCAAACAGTTGAGACAGACAGAAGGTTGTGTTCATAACAATTTAACTGTGTTGTTAGCTGAATTCAGAGCATGTGAAATTATACCTTGATCCAAGTTGGCTAAACTTGAAATATAAATATTAGATTGCTACTCACTAGCATGTTGGCTTGTGCTTGAGAGGTTGTTTATGAGAACGGTGTTAATTTTCTATAATGCTTGCTAAATTATTAGTGAATGTGCATTATGCATGGTTCTGGTTAAATTCGTATCAATAAGGGCATTTTTATAGACAGACCTGAAAGCCAGATCAGTGATTATTGCAACAACAAAAAAAGCAGGTACAACTATTTTGATAAAATTATTTAATTCACAATATATATTGTGAATCAGCCATAAGTTTGAGCAAATTGAGATATGAGATTTAGGCCATAGCCCTAACAGCAATCTGCTTTCTTCTCTTAGAAATCTCTACAGAATCTGCAGGATGCCAGTGATGACCTGATGATGGCTGAGGATGACACACTGCTCGTCCCGTATCAGATTGGAGATGTCTTCATCAGTCACACCCAGGAAGAGACCCAAGAGATGTTGGAAGCTGCAAAGGTATTGGTTGCTATGATATGACTCATGTATAAGTTAGAGGTATGGGCCAACCTCAGAAACTGGGATGCCTGTTCCTAAGGCAAACATGGATGGGCTATTTAACACATTTTAATTAATGTTTCATAATGAAGCCGAAGGCCGAGATGTCAAGGTATTATGGTTGACCCTATTACTAAGAATGCAACTTAAATCATTTGAACAATTCTGATTTATTACTATGTCAAACCTTAGTATAAATAGTTATATTAACATGCAATGTTTGTGGCTACAGGAACTACTGCAGCAGGAGATTAAAGACCTAGAAGGGAAGGTGTCAAAGATACAACATTTGTTGGGTGATCTGAAGGTCCAGCTCTATGCCAAGTTTGGGAACAACATCAACCTGGAAGCAGATGAAAGCTGAGTGCTTAGCCCGGTCCTAGATCTGTTTGTGCTGTTTAGTATGACAATTAATCAATGATTATAGTTGTTAAGATGCCATAAAGCAGATCTGGGATCAGGATAAGTGGGCAACTATCTCTTTACATATGGAGATTTCAAGCAGCTCGCATATTTTCCGATACACACAGTGCTGACAGGATGCTTGCCAAACCAACATGTTTGTCCTCTTCTCAGCATCACACTTTTTTTCAATGGTGCATGGTCTTATTTATGGTTTTATTTTGTTCATTCTTATTTTGTATGAATGTCGGTGAATGTACCACTTGATTTTTTTTTGTGTGTGTACTTGCACTGGGGCTCACTAATATATGGACCTATGGACTGACACCTGAAGATGTCTTTATACACCAGATGACCATAAAGAAAACAACCTAAGGATTTACCTTTGTAGTGCTTGGAGATGGAGAAAATGTGGAGTTTAATGTGGTTAAAGAAAATAAGTGAGCAGAGGCAGCCAATGTCACTGGTGCAGGGAGTGTCACAGTTCAGGGGAGCAAGTACACCGCTGACAGGAACCGCTACATGTCCTTTTACCATAATGAGAAAAATCAGTCCACGGGCCTATATTACTGAATCCCAGTGCAAGTACTAAACAAGTAAAGCCACTTAAACCAGTCTTTATAAAGTAAAGAGGGTAACGTATTCCTTGTGGATTATTTTTTTGTACGTTTACGAGTTGGTTATGGAACAGAAATGAATACTATTGTATTCAGATTCAACTGATTTAAGACCAAAACATGTAGGCTACTGTGTGTGTATATCCCAAAGTGTATCTTAAAGGTGCAATCTGTAGTTAAATTTTTTGTCAAAAATACCTAGCAGGACTGAAAAAATGAGTTTTTTTTGGTGCACTGATCATCTTAAATAGAACCAAGTTTATTTGTGTTTGTTTTTGGATTTTTTTTATGTATTTAGCCAGTGTGGACATCTTATAAAGAAAGTTCTGACAATTCTGCTGAACAAGGTGTGGGAATTTAGTAAACATTTTTTGATTGATTGTTAGATTCAAAATGGATTCAAATAGAAAGGCATCCTGCTGATTGTAAGAGAATATACATGGTTTTGGATTGATGAAATCAATGAGCAATTATTTAGTTATTTTACTAAATTTACTCTGCCACTTTTGGTATAACTTGAATGTATCACATAGCTCTAATAATTAAGCATGTGTGACGAACAGATCAATGTCTCCGTGTCGGACAATGTTAATATTTAAAAGAACAGATGTGGAGGTGTTGACTAACAGCGAATAACCTATAAAAATAAAGACATTTGCACACTCTGTATAAACTCCCAGCAATTTAATGGGTATTTGCCAACGTTTCGGCATCAGGGTCACACTGAGGAAGGCTCGGTGATGCCCGAAATGTTGGTAAATACCCATTAAATTGCTGGGTGGTTATACATGACTTTATTTTGATAGTTTAATGTTAATATTTAAACATAACAAAGGAGCTACCAGCTAAAATCATGCACCTACACTAACATTAACTTATTTTTTAACAGTATCTCAGAATCAACAATGGGTTAGATAATCCTGCAGGATGGATCCAAAGCACATCACAACCATGAATAATATAAAGATGAGCAACTACTATTATGATCTGTAATGCAGTGTTTTTTGAGCTAGAAAAATATGAGGAACACTGCAATTTCTAATGACTTGGGGATACATTAGCATTTTAGATTACTCATGGCAGAAAACAATATGAAAATACAAAATAAAATATGAAAACTTGTGGCCACAATAACACTATTCTATGTCACGACACTTACAGTGGCTTGGCATTTTTCCTATTTTGTTTCCTTACAACCTGGAATTAACATTTATTTTGGGGGGGGGGGGCTGTATCATTTGATTTACTCAACATGTCTACCACTTTGAAGATGCAATATTTTTTTTTATTGTGAAACGAAAAATAAATAAAACAAAAAAACAGTAAACTTGAGCATGCAATTACAGCTGCAAGTCTCTTGGGGTATGTCTCTATAAGCTTGGCACTTCTAGCCACTGTGGTTGTTGCCCCTTCTTCAAGGCAAAACTGCTCCAGCTCCTTCAAGTTGGATGGGTTCCGCCGATGAACCGCAATATTTAAGTCATACCACAGATTCTCAATTGGATTGAGGTCTGGGCTTTGACTAGGCCATTGCAAGACATTTAAATATTTCCCCTTAAACCACTCAAGTATTGCTTTAGCAGTATGCTTAAGGTCATTGTCCCACTGGAAGGTGAACCTCTGTCCCAATCTCAAATCTCTGGAAGACTAAAACAGGTTTCCCTCAAGAATTTCCCTGTATTTAGCACTATCCATCGTTCTTTAAATTCTTACCAGTTTCCCAGTCCCTGCCGATGAAAACTATCCCCACAGCATGATGCCACCACCATGCGGGGATGGTGTTCTCGGGGTGATTAGAGGTGTTGTGTTTGCGCCAGACATAGTGTTTTCCTTGATGGGCAAAAAGTTCAATTTTAGTCTCATCAGACCAGAGTACATTCTTCCACATGCCTTGGGGAGTCTCCCACACACCAAACATATTTGCTTTTTTTTCTGGCCACTCTTCTGTAAAACCCAGCTCTGTGGAGTGTACAGCTTAAAGTGATCCTATGGACAAACTCTCTTTGCAGCTGCTTCAGGGTTATCTTTGGTCTCTTTGGTGCCTCTGATTAATGCCGTCTTTGCCTGGTCCGTGAGTTTAGGTGGGCAGCCATCTCATGGCAGGTTTGTTGTGGTGCCATATTCTTTCCATTTTTTTATAATGGATTTAATGGTGCTCTGTGGGATGTTCAAAGCTTCTAATCTTTTTTTATAACACAACCTTGATCTGTACTTTTCCACGACTTTGTCCCTGACCTGTTTGGAGAGCTCCTTGGTCTTCATAGTTCCCCATGCTTAGTGGTGGTGCAGACTCTGGGGCCGTTCAGAACAGGTGTATATATACTGAGATCAAGTGACAGATCATGTAACATCTATACTGCACACAGGTGGACTTTATTTAACCAATTTTGTGACTTCTGAAGGTAATTGGTTGCACCAGATCTTATTTAGGGACTTAGTGGGTGAATATATATGCACACACAACATTTCTGTTTTTGTTAAAAAATAATAATAATTTCACTTCACCAATTTGGAATATTTTGTGTATATCCATCACATGAAATCCAAATTAAAATCAATTTAAATTACAGGTTGTAATGCAACAAAATAGAACACGCCAAGGTGGTGAATACTTTTGCAAGGCACTGTATACAGCTCTTATTTAACCACACGTATTTGATTTTTCCCACAATTTTCGGACAACTCATACCCTTGATATTTCCTGATCATTATTAATGCAGAATTTATAATGTACCCCATTTCATATTTCCAGAATATTAAGGCAGTTAAAATGGACCAAACAGTGTTAAGATCAAAGCCACCATACTTCAGTAGTGCTGGTAAAAGCATTACTTCTACTCTTAGCACGTTCACAAGTAGTATAAAAACAGTGTATATAGTATCTGGTGCATATCACAATGGGTAAATAATGGATGTCAGACAGATACAGGATGTGACAGTGCTGGTACTGTAGTTCCATGAACCCCACTGAAGGAGGCACCGAGAGAACGCTTTGTGTCACCGTCTGTGTTTCCCTCGCTCCCTCTAATATTCAGCCTTAAATATTACGTTTTGTTCTACTCATATAGTCTCTGATCTGGTGGAATCTTCACAAGCAAAAACCTTTCGCGAAAAATTTAAAATTACAGTTCTGAAAAATCCTCCAAACAGAAACAGAATTGGAGAGTAGTGAAGTCAGGTGAAATCCTTCCAGAAACTACAGATTTTGATGTTATGTCTAAATAAACTAAGCTCTGAAATGCATCCAAACCATGTACTGCAGCCCAATACATAATGCAAAAACATAATGCACAGACTTCATTAAAGTGTGCCCTCATTAAAGACCTCATTAAAGTGTGCCCTGCTTTAGCTAATAAAATATCACTAAATCAAGTAAATGTATGTTTTGAAGTTGTGTTTTGAAGTTGTGGCAGACACCTCTGGAGGATTGAGATCTCAATTAACAAGTTCCTCTAACCCCCCGGGCTTCCTGCTCAGGCATTCACCGGTAAGATTATGAGGACAACCACCCACACACACAGAAACAGAAACACACATGCGCACGCACACACACAGAAACACACACATTCTTGGCTTTATGCACATCTTGTTAAACCCTGGCTCACATGGAAATCGGATATGACTGGACTTATTTCCCAGACGGCCTTGTGTGTGTATTCTCTCCCTTTCTCGGTCTCTCACTCTTTCTCCTCTCGTTCTCGCTCTCTCTTCACCCCCATCTCTGCACTTTTAATAATTAGCTGTGAAAAGTGGGGACGTATTCCCATGCAGATCTTCATAACACTGAGCTGTGTTCAGGCAGTGAGCCAATTTTGCATCAATGATATGACTTCCATTCAACCATGTGGTGAAATTAAATTACATGAAGCCCATGGCAAATTTTTAGGCTATTATTTCAACAATAGTTGAATAACAACTACTGGTACTTAATTACCATATTCTCCTCACTATGAAAGACTACAATTGATGCTAGAGTTAGTCAGAGTTGTCCACAAAATCAGTTTGTTGTTGTATTCATTTTATTGGTCATGATTCATGTAATTTGGGCTTGTTCACTGCAATGACTGAGCCCTATTGATTAACATTGTAACTGCAGAAACTCTCCAGAAGGTGTCTCTGTGTCTCTATTACGAGCGACACATAGCATTCACCTTATCCTTTTTTTGTCACTTACATGCAACTTTTTGTTAAAAGTGAAAGTGAAGACATCACTGTGCTTTGATTCCTTCAAAATTCAATGTCTCAATTCTAGAAAAGATCCATCCAAGATAGTAAACTCAATAATTAGAAGGAAATAGTGAAGTGTTCTGTCAGGCTCAGACACAGGGGATTGTGTTGGTGCAGATTTCTAACAGTAGCATATCAATTAAACACCACAACTGGCTTTCAGTCCCCGGGTGTGCTTTCACTGTGCTTAGCCCATCAAACAAATTGTCACAGTATATGAGATGGATACTAGACTGTTCTGCACCACTGTAGGCTTTTTGTTTGGTTTCTTATGTACAGTGCCTTGCGAAAGTATTCGGCCCCCTTGACCTTTTGTCACATTTCAGGCTTCAAACATAAAGATATAAAACTGTATTTTTTTGTGAAGAATCAACAACAAGTGGGACACAATCATGAAGTGGAACGACATTTATTGGATATTTCAAACTTTTTTAACAAATCAAAAACTGAAAAACTTGGTGTGCAAAATGATTCAGCCCCCTTAAGTTAATACTTTGTAGCGCCACCTTTTGCTGCGATTACAGCTGTGAGTCGCTTGGGGTATGTCTCTATCAGTTTTGCACATCGAGAGACTGACATTTTTTCCCATTCCTCCTTGCAAAACAGCTCGAGCTCAGTGAGGTTGGATGGAGAGCATTTGTGAACAGCAGTTTTCAGTTCTTTCCACAGATTCTCGATTGGATTCAGGTCTGGACTTTGACTTGGCCATTCTAACACCTGGATATGTTTATTTTTGAACCATTCCATTGTAGATTTTGCTTTATGTTTTGGATCATTGTCTTGTTGGAAGACAAATCTCCGTCCCAGTCTCAGGTCTTTTGCGGACTTCATCAGGTTTTCTTCCAGAATGGTCCTGTATTTGGCTCCATCCATCTTCCCATCAATTTTATCTTCCCTGTCCCTGCTGAAGAAAAGCAGGCCCAAACCATGATGCTGCCACCACCATGTTTGACAGTGGGGATGGTGCGTTCAGGGTGATGAGCTGTGTTTCTTTTACACCAAACATAACGTTTTGCATTGTTGCCAAAATGTTCAATTTTGGTTTCATCTGACCAGAGCACCTTCTTCCACATGTTTGGTGTGTCTCCCAGGTGGCTTGTGGCAAACTTTAAACAACACTTTTTATGGATATCTTTTTATGGAAATGGCTTTCTTCTTGCCACTCTTCCATAAAGGCCAGATTTGTGCAATATACAACTGATTGTTGTCCTATGGACAGAGTCTCCCACCTCAGCTGTAGATCTCTGCAGTTCATCCAGAGTGATCATGGGCCTCTTGGCTGCATCTCTGATCAGTCTTCTCCTTGTATGAGCTGAAAGTTTAGAGGGACGGCCAGGTCTTGGTAGATTTGCAGTGGTCTGATACTCCTTCCATTTCAATATTATCGCTTGCACAGTGCTCCTTGGGATGTTTAAAGCTTGGGAAATCTTTTTGTATCCAAATCCGGCTTTAAACTTCTTCACAACAGTATCTCGGACCTGCCTGGTGTGTTCCTTGTTCTTCATGATGCTCTCTGCGCTTTTAACGGACCTCTGAGACTATCACAGTGCAGGTGCATTTATACGGAGACTTGATTACAAACAGGTGGATTGTATTTATCATCATTAGTCATTTAGGTCAACATTGTATCATTCAGAGATCCTCACTGAACTTCTGGAGAGAGTTTGCTGCACTGAAAGTAAAGGGGCTGAATAATTTTGCACGCCCAATTTTTCAGTTTTTGATTTGTTAAAAAAGTTTGAAATATCCAATAAATGTCGTTCCACTTCATGATTGTGTCCCACTTGTTGTTGATTCTTCACAAAAAAAATACAGTTTTATGTCTTTATGTTTGAAGCCTGAAATGTGGCAAAAGGTCGCAAAGTTCAAGGGGGCCGAATACTTTCGCAAGCCACTGTATATGTATGCATGGTCGGAATTTTAAATACACTTAGGTTGGAGTCATTAAAACTAATTTTTCAACCACTCCACACATTTCTTGTTAACAAACTATAGTTTTGGCAAGTCGGTTAGGACATCTACTTTGTGCATGACACAAGTATTATTTCCCATTAATTGTTTACAGACAGATTATTTCACTTATAATTCACTGTATCACAACTCCAGTGGTTCAGAAGTTTACATTCACTAAGTTCACTGTGCCTTTAAACAGCTTGGAAAATTCCAGAAAATTATGTCATGGCGTTAGAAGCTTCTGATAGGCTAATTTACATTATTTGAGTCAATTGGTGGTGTATTTCAAGGCCTACCTTCAAGCTCAGTGCCTCTTTTCTTGACACCATGGGAAAATCAAAATAAATCAGCCAAGACCTCAGAAAAATTATTGTAGATCTCCACAAGTCTGGTTCATCCTTGGGAGCAATTTTCCAATTTCCAAACGCCTGAAGGTACCACGTTCATCTGTACAAACAATAGTATGCAAGTATAAACACCATGGGACCACGCAGCTGAAAAGTGCAAATCAATCCCAGAACAACAGCAAAGGACCTTGTGAAGATGCTGGAGGAAACAGGTACAAAAGTATCTATATCCACAGTAAAACGAGTCCTATATCGACATAACCTGAAAGGCCACTCAGCAAGGAAGAAGTCACTGCTCCAAAATCGCCATTAAAAATACAGACTACGGTTTGCAACTGCACATGGGGACAAAGATTGTACTTTTTGGAGAAATGTCCTCTGGTCTGATGAAACAAAAATAGAACTGTTTGGCCATAATGACCATCATTATGTTTGGAGGAAAAAGGGGGAGGCTTGCAAGCTGAAGAATACCATCCCAACTGTGAAGAACGGGGGTGGCAGCAATCATGTTGTGGGGGGTGCTTTGCTGCCGAAGGGACTGGTGCACATCACAAAATAGATGGCATCATGAGCAAAGGAAAATGATGTGGATATATTGAAGCAACATCTCAAGACATCAGTCAGGACGTTAAAGCTTGGTCACAAATGGGTCTTCCAAATGGACAATGACCCCAAGCATACTTCCAAAGTATGGAAAAATTGCTCAAGGACTACAAAGTCAAGGTATTGGAGTGGCCATCACAAAGCCCTGACCTCAAACCCATAGAAAATTTGTGGGCAGAACTGAAAAAGCGTGTGCAAGCAAGGAGGCCTACAAACCTGCCTCAGTTACACCAGTTCTGTCAGGAGGCATGGGCCCAAATTCACCCAACTTATTATGGGAAGTTTGTGGAAGGCAACCTGAAACGTTTGACCAAAGTTAAACAATTTAAAGGCTACCAAATACTCATTGAGTGTATGTACACTTCTGATGTACTGGGAATGTGATGAAAGAAATAAAAGCTTAAATAAATAATTCTATCTCCTATTATTCTGACATTTCACATTCTTAAAATAAAGCGGTGATCCTAACTGACCTAAGACAGGGAATCTTTACTAGGATTAAATGTCAGGAATTGTGAAAAACTGAGTTGAAATGTATTTGGCTAAGGTGTATATAAACTTCCGACTTCAACTGTATACACTGCTGTTCAAAAGTTTGGGGTCACTTAGAAATGTCTTTGTTTTTGAAAGAAAAGCTACATTTTTTGTCCGTTAAAATAACATCAATTTGATCAGAAATACAGTGTAGACATTGTTAATGTTGTAAATGACGATTGAAGCTGGAAACGACAGATTGTTTATGGACTATCATATATATCCGTACAGTGGCCCGTTATCAGAAACCGTTTCTCCTGTGTTCCAATGGCAAGTTGTGTTACTGAATCCAAGTTTATCATTTTAAAAGGCTATTTGATCATTAGAAAAACATTTTGCAATTATGTGAGCACAGATGAAAACTGTTGTTCTGATTAAAGAAGCAATAAAACTGGCCTTCTTTAGACTAGTTGAGTATCTGGAGCATCAGTGGGTTCGATTACAGGCTCAAAATGGCCAGAAACAAAGACCTTTCTCCTGAAACTCATCAGTCTATTCTTGTTCTGAGAAATGAAGGCTATTCCACGTGAGAAATTGCCAAGAAACTGAAGATCTTGTACAATGCTGTGTACTACTCCCTTCACAGAACAGTGCAAACGTTCTCTAACCAGAATAGAAAGAGGAGTGGGAGGACCCGGTGCACAACTGAGCAAGAGGACAAGTACATTAGAGTGTCTAGTTTGAGAAAGAGACCCCTCACAAGTCCTCAACTGGAAGCTTCATTAAATAGTACCCGCAAAAGACCAGTTTCAACGTCAACATTGAAGAGGCGACTCCAGGATGCTGGCCTTCTAAGCAGAGTTGCAAAGAAAAGACATATCTCAGTCTGACCAATAAAAATAAAATATTAAGATGGGCAAAAGAACACAGACACTGCACAGAGGAACACTGCCTAGAAGGCCAGCATCCCGGAGCATCCCCAATATTTCAAGTTCAGTCGCAAAAACCATCAAGTGCTATGATGAAACTGGTTCTCATGAGGACCGCCACCGAAAAAGAAGACCCAGAGTTACCTCTGCTGCAGACTATAAGTTCATTAGAGTTACCAGCCTTAGATATCGGCAAATAACTGCACCTCAGATTGCAGCCCAAATGAATGCTTCCCAGAGTTCAAGTAATAGACACACCTCAACATCAACTGTTCAGAGGAGACGGCGTGAATCAGGCCTTCATGGTCAAATTGCTGTAAAGAAACCACTACCATATGACACCAATAAGAAGAGACTTGCTTGGGCCAAGAAACAGAGGCAATGGACATTAGACTGGTGGAAATCTGTCCTTTGGTCTGATGAGTCCAAATTTGCGATTCTTGATTCCAACCGCTGTGTCTTTGTAAGACATAGAGTAGGTGAACAGATGATCTCCGCATGTGTCATGGGTATTACAGTTTTTCCCCAATTGTTAACACACGTTTTCTGAAACTACATCTCAAGTTCTCAAAACTTTGAACACAAAACATGAAACAGTTAGCCAATTTCCCCAAACCCCACAGACATCTTGCAAAATGAAGCACAGCAATCAAAATCATGTTCTCCCTGCTCAAAATGTAACTCTGCATATAAATGAGACAAACACACATCAAATGAATCTAACTTAGTGACAACCAAGATCTCACTGTGACATATTCAAAACACTACTTTCAGAACCTATTACAGTCTAAAGACTAAGATTTTGTTGTTGTACTGTATGCTCCCAAGCACCTTCCTCTCACATGGCTCTCCATCACCTGATTGGGTCTTTCTCACAGGCAACAAATACATCAAGGATGCAACTGTGCAAGTCCTTATCCAATTCCAAGGTGCCTATTTAAGATATTGGAAGAACTGTCCACATTTACTTTTCGGCAGCCAACAAATGAGTAGGCCTAACAAACAGCAAAAGCACTAGCCTATGTCAATCTACTATCCCCCATAGTACAAAAGTTGACCTATTCTATTCTGTGTGAGAAATAAATATTCAAAACATAGTCTGGGATTGCTGTGGGATGCAATAGATCCCAAATTATTACAATCACTGTAATAGAAGAAAAAAAATCACAATGAGGCTGGCGCAACAGATCAGAAAGTTTAGCTTAAAATGTTGGTAAACTATTAGGCTAGTTCTTCACATAATAAGCGCAACAATGCACACAGGGCAATAGGCTATAAGCGTGAATGTTCCATTAGCGGGAATACATCATTATCAAAAGTGAATTTAAATGCAGTTATGCATGTCATTTTTTTATTATAAAGGTGCATTTTATGGTTAAAATTATCTTCCCCAAACTTGAAACTCAAGGGCTGCGTTTGTACACTGTCTGCCAGTTAGGCTCTACACTCCTTGTAAAGCAGATTATTGTGCTTCATTTTAAGATGTTATTTGGCCACTTTAGTTATGATACAAACCTTATCAAAACATGTAGGCCTATGGGCTAAGCTACATGAGCTGTGGGACTATGATTTGAAAAAGTCGCAAAAAAAGCTATGCATTGTTTTTTTTGCTTTACACTGGGCATCATTCACAAGTGCTAATATATCATTCACAAGTGATAGGCTAATATTGTTACCCATCAGTCTATTATTGATTTAATCTTGTCTTTACATATACTAAATAAAATGTGTGAAATTTGTTTTGATTTAGAATGGACCATTATCATGCGCATGTCTCGAAATGTGGGCAGGGGGAAAGAAATACATGTCATCATTGCAATTAAATAGCAAATGGAGGATGCTTTTCCCATGGTTTATTTTCATGCCAGCCAGGTACGGTATACTCCTGTTGTAAAGACAAGCATGTGTTTAATATAAGGATGGTTGATAAGCTCACTCTGATGTTGTGGAAGATGGCAGGGTTTTCAATAATCTGCTGTTGGATTTCCCGTAGTCTTATGGCATTATTTTTCAACTACTATTTGCACAATGGCAGCCTCTTGTTTGTCTGTAAATAGACGTGTTCTACCACCACATGGTGGTCGTCTTTCAGTTCTACAAAAACCAAATAGCCCACACTACAGTAATGCAGTATACAAGATAAACATGTTACAAAGTAGTATAGCTCCCAATTTCATTCATACATTACAGTTTTTTACAATTGTTAATTAACACAAGTTTGCTGTATGCACACATGACTGTAAGTCGCTTTGGATAAAAGCGTCTGCTAAATGGCATATATTATTATTATATTATCTCAGATACTCGAAACTATAAACAATTAGGCAATTTCTCCTAACCCCACAGACATCTTGCAAAATGAAACACAGCTGTAACGGTTTTCTAGGTGTGAAGGAGAGTCGGACCAAAATGCAGCGTGTAGATTGCGATCCATGTTTTAATAAACACACGAATCTAAATACAAACACTACAAAAAACGTAACGAAAACCGAAACAGCCTATACTTGTGTACACTACCACATAGACAGGAACAAGGACAATCACCCACGAAAAACTCAAAGAATATGGCTGCCTAAATATGGTTCCCAATCAGAGACAACGATAAACACCTGCCTCTGATTGAGAACCACTCCAGACAGCCATAGACTTTGCTAGATCACCCCACTAGCTACAATCCCAATATATACACACCACATACAAAAACCCATGCCACACCCTGGCCTGACCCAATACATGAAGATAAACACAAAATACTTCGACCAGGGCGTGACAACAGCAATCAACATCATGTACTCCCTGCTCAAAAACAAACTGTAAATACAAATGAGACACACACACATCAAATTAATCTAACTTAGTGACAACCGAGATCACACTAATGTGACATACTGTATTCAAAACACTACTATCAGAACCTATTTGAGTGTAAATACTAAGATTTTGTTGTTATACTGTATCTTGTTTGTGTATTCTCAAACAAAAAAAGGAACACAAATGCAAAAATTGTTGTTTTATATTTCAGGTGACTCAATACATGTCAAACAGCATACTGTAAGCACACAGTAAGCACACATACAGTAAAAATATTTAGCATATGCAAAGGAAGAAAAATAGGCCTAATTGTACTACAGTGCTGTATGTCAGATTAATTGTACAGAATAGATAAAAGAAACTGTCAAAATACAGTCAAATCAACATCATGAGTCAAGAAACAAATACTCTACTGCGAAAACAAAATCAGTCATGTCTTGTGTTTTGGTCCGACTACAGATTTTCATCAACATCACAGGCAGTATCCTCCTTGGGCAGACAACAGGGGAAATATCTTCTGGCATCACACATCCACTCCTGACAGGACTCTGCTGGAGAAGGGCCATACATTCATGAGTTTTGTGATCATACACCTTCCACTGCCATGCTGAAAACAATGGGGTTGATAAATGGGGAATATGGTGGGAGATAGAGAATTGTAAACCTGGAATAGTCATGAAACCAGTTGCGGACCTGAGCAGCCTGATGGAAACTCACATTGTCCCAAATTAGAACATAGATTTGCTGTTCATGATGATCTGGCCCTCTCTGCTCTGGCTGAAAAATATTGTCATGTAAGGTGTTCAGGAAATGAAGGAGAAGGGCAGTGTTGTATGCTCCAAGGGTGGCATGGTGGTGGAGGACCCCATTGTGGCTGCGCATCTGGTGACATTTCCCCCAATTTGGCCAGGTACCTCAATGATGGCGCATTGACCAATGATTTTCCTTCCCCTCCTCCTCGTCTTCGAAATTGAATCCAGCCTCATCTATGAATATGAGTTCCTGGGGGATGGGACTTGCATCCAACTCCATGAGTCTCTGAAATGACAATTAGTACTGTAATTCACTGGCAACATCAAGAGTGTGCAAAGCTGGCATCAAGGCGAAGGGTGGTGGTTACTTTAAAAATGTCAAATATAAAATGTATTTTGATTTGTTGAACAGTTTTGTGGTTACTACATGATTCCATATGTGTTATTTCATAGTTTTGATCTCTTCACCATTATTCTGCAATGTAGAAAATAGTAAAAAATAAAGAAAAACCCTTGAATTAGTAGGTGTGTCCAAACTTTTGACTGGTACTGTATGTTTACTCTATACTGTACAAACTGTATCCATCTCTTTGGTTTGGCTCACCTCATCAATTTAGTGGTCATTGCAGTATTCTGAAATTCTATTTGCTACAGTTTCTGTATATTAAATGTCTTCAGAGAATAAACGTAACGGTTTTCTTCCATTGAAGGAGAGGACCAAAGTGCAGCGTGGTTAGTGTTCATCTTATTTAATAATAAATCCAAACTGAACACTTCAATTGACAAAAACAACAAATGTGAAAACCGAAAACAGTACAGTGTGGTGTAAAACACAGACACGGAAACAATCACCCACAAACAAACAGTGAAACCCAGGCTACCTAAGTATGATTCTCAATCAGAGACAACTAACGACACCTGCCTCTGATTGAGAACCATACTCGGCCAAACACAGAAAACCAACCTAGAAACACAAAACATAGAATGCCCACCCAACTCACGTCCTGACCAATGAAAACAAACAAATAACACAAATACTAAGGTCAGAACGTGGCAATAAACCTCTACGGTTTTCATAATTCTATACCATGCAGTCTTTAGATTATGCACATGCTCCCATGGGTACTCCCACTGTAGACATTTATACTGCATGTTGCATGATACTTCATTAATATATTGCATTGTGATGGGAACTTTTATGTTTGTGATTTTCTAATAACCAATTGGACTGGTTTCATGCAAGTGACTGATTGATCATGCCTGGAAGGAATCCTCACTGTCAATATCTGCAATTTGGCAGAACGCCCAGAACATTGTTTTGAGAACGAAAGTGATATATCCGTTGCAAGGTCTCAGCTTGGAGAGAAGAATCCTCATGCGGTATTGGTCAGTCACATGCATGAACCAAACCTTAATGATGAATTAATTAGGAATAATGAATACGCTGAATCATGCAAATATAACGTGTCTGTGTAAGCAAAATATAAGAGAAGTAATGGGACTGCCCTGGGTAATTTCCATAACAATTTTGCATCACAAAAAGGATGATTGATTCTGCCTGCAGAGCTTTCCAGTGAGGGTCTGCGAGGACGACGGGGACCCGCTCAGACTAGACCCTTACTGTGAGCTGCCCAGGAGACACATCATCCACGAACAATTGAGGGAAAGGGCGACGGCATTTCAGTAAGTCAATTTAATTGAATTTGAAAAAAAGAATGATAAAACCAATAAAACTAAACATAGAAAATGAAGAGGAGGGAACCACTAGTCTTAAGTAATAGCACAAGGAGTTATTCTATATGTAAATCAAATCAAATCAAATCAAATCAAATCAAATTTTATTTGTCACATACACATGGTTAGCAGATGTTAAATGCGAGTGTAGCGAAATGCTTGTGCTTCTAGTTCCGACAATGCAGTGATAACCAACAAGTAATCTAACTAACAATTCCAAAACTACTGTCTTATACACAGTGTAAGGGGATAAGGAATATGTACATAAGGATATATGAATGAGTGATGGTACAGAGCAGCATACAGTAGATGGTATCGAGTACAGTATATACATATGAGATGAGTGTGTAGACAAAGTAAACAAAGTGGCATAGTTAAAGTGGCTAGTGATACATGTGTTACATAAGGATGCAGTCGATGATGTAGAGTACAGTATATACATATGCATATGAGATGAATAATGTAGGGTAAGTAACATTATATAAGGTAGCATTGTTTAAAGTGGCTAGTGATATATTTACATAATTCCCATCAATTCCCATTATTAAAATGGCTGGAGTTGGGTCAGTGTCAATGACAGTGTGTTGGCAGCAGCCACTCACACTGTTAGTGGTGGCTGTTTAACAGTCTGATGGCCTTGAGATAGAAGCTGTTTTTCAGTCTCTCGGTCCCAGCTTTGATGCACCTGTACTGACCTCGCCTTCTGGATGATAGCGGGGTGAACAGGCAGTGGTTCGGGTGGTTGATGTCCTTGATGATCTTTATGGCCTTCCTGTAACAACGGGTGGTGTAGGTGTCCTGGAGGGCAGGTAGTTTGCCCCCGGTGATGCGTTGTGCAGTCCTCACTACCCTCTGGAGAGCCTTACGGTTGAGGGCGGAGCAGTTGCCGTACCAGGCGGTGATACAGCCCGCCAGGATGCTCTCGATTGTGCATCTGTAGAAGTTTGTGAGTGCTTTTGGTGACAAGCCGAATTTCTTCAGCCTCCTGAGGTTGAATAGGCGCTGCTGCGCCTTCTTCACGACGCTGTCAGTGTGAGTGGACCAATTCAGTTTGTCTGTGATGTGTATGCCGAGGAACTTAAAACTAGCTACCCTCTCCACTACTGTTCCATCGATGTGGATAGGGGGTGTTCCCTCTGCTGTTTCCTGAAGTCCACAATCATCTCCTTAGTTTTGTTGACGTTGAGTGTGAGGTTATTTTCCTGACACCACACTCCGAGGGCCCTCACCTCCTCCCTGTAGGCCGTCTCGTCGTTGTTGGTAATCAAGCCTACCACTGTTGTGTCGTCCGCAAACTTGATGATTGAGTTGGAGGCGTGCGTGGCCACGCAGTCGTGGGTGAACAGGGAGTACAGGAGAGGGCTCAGAACGCACCCTGTGGGGCCCCCGTGTTGAGGATCAGCGGGGAGGAGATGTTGTTGCCTACCCTCACCACCTGGGGGCGGCCCGTCAGGAAGTCCAGTACCCAGTTGCACAGGGGGGGTCGAGACCCAGGGTCTCGAGCTTGATGAAGGAGGGTACTATGGTGTTGAATGCCGAGCTGTAGTCGATGAACAGCATTCTCACATAGGTATTCCTCTTGTCCAGGTGGGTTAGGGCAGTGTGCAGTGTGGTTGAGATTGCATCGTCTGTGGACCTATTTGCGGTAAGCAAATTGGAGTGGGTCTAGGGTGTCAGGTAGGGTGGAGGTGATATGGTTTGACTAGTCTCTCAAAGCACTTCATGATGCTTTGAGAGACTAGTATGTATGGTTACATAGACTGCAGAGACTATAGATACGCAAGACTATTGTGGTGGATGTTATAAAGTAAGGATTTGCTAAGTACCTCAACTTAGCACACACCGATACTGGCAGAATGTACATTTACATACAGGAAATAAATATATAGTAGATACTACTAACGTTACATACATTACATTCATTTTATATATTGAGCATTAACTTTTCTCATCATGGCCCCTTTTGTGGTAATGACAGATTGTGGTACACCAGCAGCATGAGAGAAGTTCGGATGGGATCTCTCTCCAACCTCACTCCACATGAACTCATGTCACATTCCTGAGAGAAAAGGCAGTTGATAGCTTCGACTGGATGCTGTGTACAGGTTGCTGGCTCAGACTCAGGTCTCAGGGAGAAGTGATGAAAGACAGGGCCATAGTGAATGCCATTTTCGTCATTTCTTCAGCCGGATAGAGGGGGTGAGGTTCACACTGTTATTGGTCAAATGATCCCTTCCATGCATTTAGGTACCGTCTGTGGTCACCTTCGCCATAACCTCGAGTGAAGACAGACCAGAACAACAGTTTAGTTTAGGGCATTTCTGATTCAGGAAATCCAGACAAATGATTCACTGTGACAAATGACAAATTATTCACTGTATGACACATTATTACTACTACCAATATTCTTAATACAGATTTCTAATACAAATGTCAAAGAGAATAACAACACACCATTAAAATCATTTTTGAAAATTTGCTTATATTCCCTTATCATATTGGCGACCTCACCGCAGAGTTACAGGGTTAGGGAGTTAGAGGGCTGACGGATCCTGAGGGAGAAATCCCAACAATCCAGCAGACCCAATCTGATGAGATTTGTTATTTAAGCAAGACAAAAACAAAGAAAACAAAACAACAACAGCAATAAAAATATATCACTTGAGCTGGGGAAAACTTCAATTTGTTTGGAGTAACTGTCAACCATAACCAAAATAAATATGTTCCTTTTACAGGAAGGCTTGTGAAGAAAATCTATTTGCATATTTACCAAAAGGCACCAGGGGACTGGTAATTCCCCTTTGGACATATGACTCACATCGTGATTCATGCATCCAAAAACAAACAAACAACAACACTGCCTGTTAAATCAAAATAACAAACACAATTAGAATTACAACTCCATCTTAACTTAATTGTATCCCATAAGGGAATTCAAGGATATAGTAAAATAGACTATATCCTATATCCTTCTATGGTCCTTCTGTAGCTCAGTTGGTAGAGCATGGCGCTTGTAACGCCAGGGTAGTGGGTTCGATCCCCGGGACCACCCATACGTAGAATGTATGCACACATGACTGTAAGTCGCTTTGGATAAAAGCGTCTGCTAAATGGCATATATTATGGCATATATTATTATATTATTATATTATATTATATATTATGACAGGTGTCATTCAGGGGCAGCTCTCTCTCTCTGTCCTTCTCGTGGTCAGAATCACACATAGGACTATTGATAAATTATAAATGTCTTCCTAATCATTAGTGTTTACATATTACATTTAAATATCACCTAATGTCTCTAGGCTTTCAAATGAGGGTGATCAGGCCTCACCAGAAAGTCGGAACAGAGGTAAGAGGTCATTCAGCCCCATTACGTGAGTGTTTCTTTCCGCTCTCTTCCCCTGTACCTCAGACATTATTTAAAGACTTTTCAAACATTTAAAACATTTTGTGTATCAGGTTTACATTGGGTTTTTCAGTACATTTCTTATCAGGACAATTTACATGTGTGGAACCAAAACTCTGACAATAGATTAAAACTTCAGAACATTTTATTTGTGTGCCCTTTAAGGTGTATAATTTCAAACCTGTTAAAACCCACTAAGACCTAAATAAAAAGACCCTACACAATAAATCAAACACGGTATTAACACCACTAACAAATATTCATATCAGGTAGGTTGTGTGTGTGTGCGGTAAAACGTAGGCCAAAACCAAACAAATGGCCAGGCCTTACTTAATTGGGAGCTCCCTTTATGGCCGGATCTGGGTACCTTTATACTTAATAGAACTGCAGAATTTCGCTAACTCTTCTCCCAAGGCAACAACCCAGTGAAACATTTCAAAGGGAGAGATATGGACACCCCATCCTCTCCTAAAATAAAACATACATATTTCATTAGTTTTCACTTTGCTAAATCTTACTCAGTCCCAACAAATACAAAATTAGAATTCATACTTTCCACTTAACTTTCTAATTAACTTCCCATTTCCTTTCTTTCCCACTTTCTTTGTTGCTTTCACTAGCCTACATATCTGTTTCCTTCAACTCAGAAAGCCCTCTCAATCACCATCACCCAGTACATTTCTCTTCCACTCCCTTCCTTGGACAGTCTCTACTATACTCTACCTCAGTCTTTCCATCTAATGTTACTTTACCAGGTGAACAACACATTTTAAATTACAGACAAAACAAAACATGACACCTTCTGTTCACAAGGAGGCCACTGTCCTCTCTCCACTCTTTAGTCGTTTGTGAGCTCCAATATTTACTAAGTATACTATAACCAATCTCTTTTGGATATTCACTATTTGCTTCATACTCATTTTATTGATAATCAATCTTATCCTTCACAGTCAAAGAATTTACAACCCACACTCTCCTCATTCACACGTGAGGCTCTACCTCCTCTCAAAACTCTTGGTCATTTACATTTACATTTACATTTAAGTCATTTAGCAGACGCTCTTATCCAGAGCGACTTACAAATTGGTGCATTCACCTTATGACATCCAGTAGAACAGTCACTTTACAATAGCGCATCTACATCTTTTAGGGGGGTGAGAAGGATTACTTATCCTATCCTAGGTATTCCTTAAAGAGGTGGGGTATCAGGTGTCTCCAGAAGGTGGTGATTGACTCCGCTGTCCTGGCGTCGTGAGGGAGTTTGTTCCACCATTGGGGGGCCAGAGCAGCGAACAGTTTTGACTGGGCTGAGCGGGAACTGTACTTCCTCAGTGGTAGGGAGGCGAGCAGGCCAGAGGTGGATGAACGCAGTGCCCTTGTTTGGGTGTAGGGCCTGATCAGAGCCTGGAGGTACTGAGGTGCCGTTCCCCTCACAGCTCCGTAGGCAAGCACCATGGTCTTGTAGCGGATGCAAGCTTCAACTGGAAGCCAGTGGAGAGAGCGGAGGAGCGGGGTGACGTGAGAGAACTTGGGAAGGTTGAACACCAGACGGGCTGCGGCGTTCTGGATGAGTTGTAGGGGTTTAATGGCACAGGCAGGGGAGCCCAGCCAACAGCGAGTTGCAGTAATCCAGACGGGAGATGACAAGTGCCTGGATTAGGACCTGCGCCGCTTCCTGTGTGAGGCAGGGTCGTACTCTGCGGATGTTGTAGAGCATGAACCTACAGGAACGGGCCACCGCCTTGATGTTAGTTGAGAACGATAGGGTGTTGTCCAGGATCACGCCAAGGTTCTTAGCGCTCTGGGAGGAGGACACAATGGAGTTGTCAACCGTGATGGCGAGATCATGGAACGGGCAGTCCTTCCCGGGAGGAAGAGCAGCTCCGTCTTGCCGAGGTTCAGCTTGAGGTGGTGATCCGTCATCCACACTGATATGTCTGCCAGACATGCAGAGATGCGATTCGCCACCTGGTCATCAGAAGGGGGAAAGGAGAAGATTAATTGTGTGTCGTCTGCATAGCAATGATAGGAGAGACCATGTGAGGTTATGACAGAGCCAAGTGACTTGGTGTATAGCGAGAATAGGAGAGGGCCTAGAACAGAGCCCTGGGGGACACCAGTGGTGAGAGCGCGTGGTGAGGAGACAGATTCTCGCCACGCCACCTGGTAGGAGCGACCTGTCAGGTAGGACGCAATCCAAGCGTGGGCCGCGCCGGAGATGCCCAACTCGGAGAGGGTGGAGAGGAGGATCTGATGGTTCACAGTATCGAAGGCAGCCGATAGGTCTAGAAGGATGAGAGCAGAGGAGAGAGAGTTAGCTTTAGCAGTGCGGAGCGCCTCCGTGATACAGAGAAGAGCAGTCTCAGTTGAATGAGTGACTTCACACTTATTCTCCCATACATGCATGCTCAACACACCACTGTACAGTATTCAACTCTCACTTCTCTATTTTCACTACTCATAGCTCTCAGGCTACATAGAGTTTTTATCCTATGCCTCGAACAGTACTGCAAATGGGGCTCTCACAAGCCCCGCCAAATCCCCTCTCTGGAATTTAGGATCCTTAATTTTTTATTAACCCATCCACAACCCCTTCTCTTCGGAGGACAAATATATATATTTTTAAATAGTTTTTCTGATACATATACAGTTCATACATTTATACATTTTATATACACATTTTGCATACACCTTTTACATACATGGTAATTTTATATAAAGCAGTCACATAACAATAATACATTACCAAACATAAGCTCTTTAATCCCAACCCTCAGCCACACTCAGCCTATCCCACCTATCACCATAGACCACCCTTGTTTGGTTTCTATGTGCCATGTATTTTTCAGTTGTGTTTTGATCTTTTACATAATATTTTTAGCTTTCTAATTGTCTGGTCTCCATGGATTGTGAGCTAAAGATGAAAACCTTTCCTACAAGTATTATTATATTATTTATTGACCAACTATGGCTTTCCAAATTGCCCAACACTGCTATTTGAAAGGTTGATTTTAAGTACATGTTGTGATGTTTTAACCATTCCTGAACCTGTGACCAGAAACAAGCTACATAGGGGCATTGACAGAATAAATTATCTATTGATTCTGTTTCTTCGCAGCAAAATCTACAGAGCTGATATTGTATGCCCCATATATGTATATATAGCATTCTGTTGGTGGCAGCAGCTGTCAACATTTTTGTCCTCAAATGAAACTGGTATATTTTTCTATTTATGCCAGTTACTTTTAGCCAATTTTTATCTTTAATATATGTCAGGCAAACAAGTTCCCTACCTTCTCCCTTTTCCACGTTCCTCCATTTTTGTGGTAATGCGGCAATCCGTTGGCTGTAAGATTGGATTGTGCAGATATTCCCATATATTTTCTATAGCAGCATATGTGACATAACTCCTCTGTTTCTATTCATAATATCATTAATAAATATAACTTTAAAAAATAAATAAAAATTCCATAAAGAATGTTTTTTTATTAATCACTATTTTTGAGTTTACCCATAACATTTGTTGTAATATTTGTTCTATATTTTCTGGAGGATAAAACTGAAATTATATCTTGTTTAAGAAAAAGGCGATATTTTAAGCAAAATTTTGTTTTCAATTTGTCGGGAATGAGAAGTTATAATCTGTATGATGGCAAAAAGTTAATTTTTGAACGAGAAATGTGCCTTTCTTAATAATCTATTGGAGAACCATTTTGGGTTTAAGTATCAGTTATGAATGAGTGACGCTTTTAGTGAGAGTTTAAAAGCTTTAATATTTAATCATTTTACCCTCATATGATTTAAAAAATGAGTCATCTGGAGTAGGCAGTGCCATTACATTAGTAAGTAAGTAAGTAAACTGTGATAGGACCAAAGAGTTAATCGATGAGATTTTTCCATAAATAGATAAGTATTTACCTCTCCATGGTTATGGAATCTTATCTATTTTTGCTAACCTTCTATTGAAATTGATTGTGGTAAGTACATTTGTATTTTTTGAGATGTGAATACCAAGTGTGTAAACTTCTACTACTACCATTTTATTGGTAAATTACGTCATATGTCATAATTAGGTTTTAGTCCAGAGAGGCTAGAAAAGTAATCAAAATCTTCAATGAGTCTGTGCAGGGATCCATATTGTAGACTTAAGAACAAACTTGAGTCATCGGCAAACATTGGGATAGGGGGCAGTATTTTGACGTCCGGATGAAAAGCGTGCCCAAAGTAAACTGCCTGTTATTCAGGCCGGAAGCTAGGAAATGCATATAAATATAATAGATTTGGATAGAAAACACTCTAAAGTTTCTAAAACTGTTAAAATAATGTATGTGAGTATAACAGAACTGATATGGTAGGTCAAACCCTGAGGACAAACCATCCCCCCCCAAAAAATGTTTTCAGTTTACCACTATTTTCAATGGCTATCACTTTTATTATAAGGCGAAGTCCTCCCAGATTGCAGTTCCTAGGGCTTCCAATAGATGTCAACAGTCTTTAGAAAGAGTTTCAGGCTGGTTTTAGGAAAAATGAGCCAGAAATTGTAGTTTTTCTAGGTGGCTCCCATTTTGGCTGTAGTGTTTCAAGCGCGAGGAAGAGAGCACGTTCTTTGGTATTTTTCTCCGGTAAAGACAATAACGATACTCCGTCTTAAATTTTATAGTTTATTTACGTAGTAGGGTACCTAAGGTTTGATTATAAACGTTGTTTGACTTGCTTGGAAAAGTTTATTAGTAACGTTTGGAAGCGCCAAATTCAAAAACAGAAATACTAATCATTTAAAATTCCTAAAACATACAAGTGTTAAAGATAAACTTTTTGTTAATCCAACCGCTGTGTCAGATTTCAAAAGGCTTTACGGCAAAAGCAAACCATGTGATTATCTGAGAACAGCGCCCAGCAGACAAATCATTACAAACAGTAACCAGCCAAGTAGAGGAGTAACAAAAGTCAGAAATAGCGATAGAATTTATCACTTACCTTTGACAATCTTCATATGGTTGCACTCACAAGACTCCATGTTACACAATACATTTTTGTTTTGTTCGATAAAGTCCCTGTTTATGTCCAAAACCTCAGTAATCAGTAATGGCACAAAGCGCATTCACAGTAGGCAGATTACATTTTTTTAAAGTATCATAAAAGTTCATAGAAGCATGTCAAATGTTGTTTATAATCAATTGTCAGGTTGTTTTTGTCATAAATAATCAATAATATTTCAACTGGACAATAGCTTCGTCAATAGAAAAGGCAAATCAAGAAAGGCGCGCTCTCGGGATCATGCAGGACACATCTCTGAAAATTTCCACTGGCCTCTCATTGAAAGTGGTGTTTCTCCCTCATTTTTCGGAGTAAAATCCTGAAACAATGCCTAAAGACTGGCCACATGTAGTGGAAGCCATAGGGATCGTGAACTACGTCATAAGTCTTTGTATGGTGGATTGGCTTTCAATGGAGAAACAGCCATTTCAAAATAACAGCACTTCATGGATGGATTTTCCTCAGGTTTTTGCCTGCCATATCAATTCTGTTATACGCACAGACATTATGTTAACAGTTTTGGAAAAAGTAGAGTGTTTTCCATCCAAATCTACCAATTAGAAGCATATCCTAGCTTCTCATCCAAAATTCCGAATGCTGTCCCCTTATCCCAAAAATGACTTTTTAATGACTTTTTCTGTGGCTAAACCAACTAGGCTCGTAATTTAAGAATTGTATTTGTATTTACAGATGGTTTGTTATTAAGGCACATGAAAGTTCACATGTTCCAAATCAAATCAAACTTTATTTGTCACATGCGCCGAATACAACAAGTGTAGACCTTACTGTGAAATGCTTACTTACAAGCCTATAACCACCAGTTCAAGAAGAGTTAAGAAAATATTTACCAAATAAACTAAACTTTAAAATAATAAAAAAGTAACACAATAAAATAACAACAACAAGGCTATATACGGGGGTACTGGTACCGAGTCAGTGTGTGGGGGTACAGGTTAGTTGAGGTAATTTGTACATGTAGGTAGGGGTGAGGTGACTATGCATAGATAATAAACAGCGAGTAGAAGCAGTATACAAAACAAATGGGGGGGTCAAAGTAAATAGTCTGGTGGCCATTTGATTAATTGTTCAGCAGTCTAATGGCTTGAGGGTGGAAGCTGTTACGGAGTCTTTTGGTCCTAGACTTGGCGCTCATGTACTACTTGCCGTGCGGTAGCAGAGAAAACAATGTATGACTTGGGTGACTGGAGTCTCTGACAATTTTATGAGCTTTCCTCTGACACCGCCTATTATATAGGTCCTGGATGGCAGGAAGCTTGGCCCCAGTGATGTACTGGGCCGTACGCAATACCCTCTGTAGCTTCTTATGGTCAGATGCCGAACAGTTGCCATACCAAGCGGTGATAAAACCTGTCAGGATGCTCTCGATGGTGCAGCTGTAAACCTTTTTGAGGATCTGGGGACCCATATCAAATCTTGTCAGTCTCCTGAGGTGGAAAAGGTTTTGTCTTGCCCTCTTCATGACTGTCTTGGTGTATTTGGACCATGATAGTTTGTTGGTGATGTGGACACCAAGGAACTTGAAATTCTCTACCAGCTCCACTACGGCCCTGTTGATGTTAATGGGGGCCTGTTCAGCCAACCTTTTCCTGTAGTCCACGATCAGCTCCTTTGTCTTGCTCACATTGACGGAGAGGTTGTTGTCCTGGCACCATATTGCCAGTTCTCTGATCTCCTCCTGTCTCATCGTTGTCGGTGATCAGACCTACCACTGTTGTGTCGTCAGCAAACTTAATGATGGGCTTGGAATCGGGTTTGGCCACGCAGTCGTGGGTGAACAGGGAGTACGGGGGGACTAAGTACACACCCCTAAGGGGCCCCAGTGTTGAGGATCAGCGCGGGAGATGTGTTACTGCCTACCCTTACCACCTGGGGGCGGCCCGCCAGGAAGTCCAGGATCCAGTTGCAGAGGGTGGTGTTTAGTCCCAGGGTCCTAAGCTTAGTGATGAGCTTCTTGGCACTATGGTGAACACTGAGCTGCTCAATGAACAGCACTAACATAGGTGTTCCTTTTGTCCAGGTGGGAATGGGCAGTGTAGAGTATGATTGAGATTGCGTCATCTGTGGATCTTTTGGGGCGATATGCAAATTGGAGTGGGTCTAGGTTATCTGGGAGGATTTTTAAAATGTTATTTTTATTTCACCTTTAATTAACCAGGTAGGCTAGTTGAGAACAAGTTCTCATTTGCATCTGCGACCTGGCCAAGATAAAGCATAGCAGTGTGAACAGACAACAACACAGAGTTACACATGGAGTAAACAATAAACAAGTCAATAACATACTAGGAAAAAAAAATCTATACCGTTGATGTGAGCCATGACCAGCCTTTCAAAGCACTTCATGGCTACAGATGTGAGTGCTACGCGGCGGTAATAATTTAGCCAGGTTACCTTCGCTTCCTTGGGCACAGGGATTATGGTGGTCTGCTTGAAACATGTAGGTATTACAGACTCGGTCACGGAGAGGTTGAAAATGTCAGTGAAGACACTTGCCAGTTGGTCAGCGCATGCTTTGAGTACACGTCCTGGTAATCCGTCTGGCCCTACGTCTTTGTGAATGTTGACCTGCCCCCCTACCTCTCTAGGGTAGGGGGGCAGCATTTGGAATTTTGGATGAAAAGCATGCCCAAATTAAACAGCCTGCTACTCGGGCCCAGAAGATATGATATGCATATAACTGGTAGATATGGATGGAAATCACTCTAAAGTTTCCAAAACTGTTAAAATAGTGCCTGTGAGTATAACAGAACTGATTTAGCAGGCGAAAACCTGAGAAACATCCATCCAGGAAGTTATTATTATTATTTTTTGTAGTTTTCTATTCAATGCCATTACAGTATCCATTGACTTAGGACTCCATTTGCAGTTCCTATGCCTTCCACTAGATGTCAACAGTCTTTAGAAATTGTTTCAGGCTTGTATTCTTATACAGGAGGGAGTAAGACCAGTCTGAACGAGTGGACCCTACCGTGTCGCAGAGCTTTTTCATGCGCATGTGCATTTCTTGTTTACCTTTTATATTGACGACGTTATTGTCAGGTTGAAATATTATAGATCATTTAGGCTAAAAAGCAACCTGAGGATTGAAAATAAACATAGTTTGACATGTTTCTATGAACTTTACGGATACAATTTGGATTTTTTGTCTGATTGTTTTGACTGCGTTTGAGCCTGTGGATTACTGAAAAAAACGCGCTAACAAAACAATCAGACAAAAAGTTTTTGGGAGATCAGTTTTTTGAATATAAAGAGACTTCATCGGACAAAAGGAACATTTATTGAGTAAATTAATGTCTTCTGATTGCCACCATATGAATATCATCAAAGGTAAGGGATTCATTTTATCTCTATTTCTGAGTTTTCTAACGCTTCTGCTTGGCTGGTTACTGTTTGTAATAATTTGTCAACTGGGCTATGTTCTGGGCTAGGTATGTTCTAGGCTAGGTATGCTTTCGATGAAAAGCATTTCATAAATACAACACTGTGGTTGGTTTAACAAGAAGTTAATCTTTAAACCTATGTACATGTTTTGTTTTCTGAATTTTGATAATGAGCATTTCTGTAATTGAATTTGGCGCTCTGCAATCTCACTGGATGTTGGCCAGATGGGACGCTAGCGTCCCACGTACTCTAGAGAGGTTAAAGGTCTTGCTCACATCGGCTACCGAGAGCGTTATCACACAGTCTTCCAGAACAGCTGGTGCTCTCATGCATGCTTCAGTGTAGCGTGCCTCGAAGCAAGCATAAAAGGCATTTAGCTCGTCTGGTATGCTCGCGTCACTTGGCAGCTCATGTCTGGGTTTCCCTTTGTAGTCTTTAATAGTTTTCAAACCCTGCCACACCCGACGAGCGTCAGAGCCGGTGTAGTAGGATTCAAAACAAATCAAATCAAATTTTATTTGTCACATAGACATGGTTAGCAGATGTTAATGCGAGTGTAGCGAAATGCTTGTGCTTCTAGTTCCGACAATGGAGTAACATCCAACGAGTAATCTAACCTAACAATTTCACAAAAAATACCTTATACACACAAGTGTAAAGGAATGAATAAGAATATGTACATAAAAAAATACATGAATGAGTGATGGTATAGAACGGCATAGGCAAGATGCAGTGGATGGTATAGAGTACAATATATACACGAGATGAGTAATGTAGGGTATGTAAACATTATATAAAGTGGCATTGTTTAAAGTGGCAAGTGATACATTACATCAAGATGGCAAGATGCAGTAGATGGTATAGAGTACAGTATATACATATGAAATGAGTAATGTAGGATATGTAAACATTATATGAAGTGGGATTGTTTAAAGTGGCTAGTGATACATTTATTACGTCAATTTTTCCATTATTAAAGTGGCTGAAGTTGAGTCAGCGTGTTGGCAGCAGCCACTCAATGTTAGTGATGGCTGTTTAACAGTCTGATGGCCTTGAGATAGAAGCTGTTTTTCAGTCTCTCTGTCCCTGCTTTGATGCACCTGTACTGACCTCGCCTTCTGGATGATAGCAGCCGCTTGGGTGGTTGTTGTCCTTGATGATCTTTTTGGCCTTCCTGCGACATCGGTGGTGTAGGTGTCCTGGAGGGCAGGTAGTTTGCCCCCGGTGATGCGTTGTGCAAACCTCACTACCCTCTGGAGAGCCTTATGATTATGGGCGGAGCAGTTGCTATACCAGGCGGTGATAAAGCCCGACAGGATGCTTTCAGCCTCCTGAGGTTGAAGAGGCGCTGCTGCACCTTCTTCACCACGCTGTCTGTGTGGGTGAACCATTTCAGTTTGTCCGTGATGTGTACGGCGAAGAACTTAAACTTAACTTTTTACCCTCTCCACTACTGTCCCATCGATGTGGATAGAGGGGTGCTCCCTCTGCTGTTTCCTGAAGTCCACGATCATCTCCTTTGTTTTGGTGACGTTGAGTGTGAGGTTATTTTCCTGACACCACACTCCGAGGGCTCTCACCTCCTCCCTGTAGGCTGTCTCGTCGTTGTTGGTAATCAAGCCTACCACCGTAGTTTCATCTGCAAACCTGATAATTGAGTTGGAGGCGTGCATGGCCACACAGTCATGGGTGAACAGGGAGTACAGGAGAGGGCTGAGAACGCACCCTTGTGGGTCCTCAGTGTTGAGGATTGTTGTTATCTACCCTCACCACCTGGGGGCGGCCCTCAGGAAGTCCAGAACCCAGTTGCACAGGGCGGGGTCGAGGCCCAGGGTCTCGAGCTTGGGGACAAGTTTGGAGGGTACTATGGTGTTAAATGCTGAGCTGTAGTCGAGGAACAGCATTCTCACATAGGTATTCCTCTTGTCCAGATGGATTAGGGCAGTGTGCAGTGTGATTGCGATTGTGTTGTCTGTGGACCTGTTGGGGCGGTAAGCAAATTGTAGTGGGTCTAGGGTGTCAGGTAGGGTGGAGGTGATATGGTCCTTGACTAGTCTCTCAAAGCACTTCATGATGAAGGAAGTGAGTGCTCCGGGCGGTAGTCGTTTAGGGGGTATATGCGACTGGGATTATAATCGACGAGAATTCTCTAGGTAGATAATGCGGTCGGCATTTGATTGTGAGGAATTCTAAGTCAGATGAACAGAAGGACTTGAGTTCCTGTATGTTGTTATGATCACACCATGTCTCATTAATCATAAGGCATACACCCCTGCCCTTCTTCTTGCCAGAAACATGCTTGTTTCTGTCGGCGCGATGCGTGAAGAAACCAGCTGGCTGTACCGACTCCGATAGCGTGTCTCGAGTGAGCCATGTTTCAGTGAAACAAAGAACGTTACAGTCTCTGATGTCTCTCTGGAAGGCTACCCTTGTTTTGCTCAGTTACCTTAGCTCTCTTGGGGACAGGAACAATGGTTGCCCTCTTGAAGCATGTGGGGACAGCAGACTGGGATAAGGATTGATTGAATATGTCCGTAAACACACCAGCCAGCTGGTATGCGCATGCTCTGAGGACGCGGCTGGGTTTGCCGTCTGGGCCTGCAGCCTTGCGATGGTTAACACGTTTAAATGTTTTGCTCACGTTGGCTGCAGTGAAGGAGAGCCCGCAGGTTTTGGCAGCGGGCTGTGTCAGTAGCACTATAGTTGTTCAATCTGTCTGGGAGCAAGACATCCTGGTCTGCGATGGGGCTGGTTTTCTTTTTATAGTCCGTGATTGACTGTAGACCCTGCCACATACCTCTCGTGTCTGAGCTGTTGAATTGCGACTCTACTTTGTCTCTATACTGACGCTCAGCTTGTTTGATTGCCTTGCGGAGGGAATAGCTACACTGTTTGTATTCGGTCATGCTTCCGGTCACCTTGCCCTGATTAAAAGCAGTGGTTCACGCTTTCAGTTTTGAGCGAATGCTGCAGTCAATCCACAGTTTCTGGTTTGGGAATGTTTTAATAGACACTGTGGGTACGACATCTCCGATGCACTTGCTAATAAACCCGCTCACCGAATCAGCGTATACATCAATGTTGTTGTTTGCCGCAATGCGGAACATATCCCAGTCCACGTGATCGAAGCAATCTTGAAGCGTGGAATCCGATTGGTCGGACCAGCCTTGAACAGACCTGAGTGCGGGAGCTTCATGTTTTAGTTTCTGTCTATAGGCGGGGAGCAACAAAATGGAGTCGTGGTCAGCTTTTCCGAAAGGAGGGCTGGGGAGTGCCTTATATGTGTTGCGCCCTGGTTGCACAATTGATATGCTGATAGAATTTAGGGAGCCTTGTTTTCAGATTAGCCTTGTTAAAATCCCCAGCTACAATAAATGCAGCCTCAAGATATGTGGTTTCCAGTTTACATAGTGTCAAATGAAATTCGTTCAGGGCCATCGATGTGTCTGCTTGGGGGGGGGGTATATGCGACTGGGATTATAATCGACGAGAATTCTCTAGGTAGATAATGCGGTCGGCATTTGATTGTGAGGAATTCTAAATCAGATGAACAGAAGGACTTGAGTTCCTGTATGTTGTTATGATCACACCATGTCTCATTAATCATAAGGCATACACCCCTGCCCTTCTTCTTGCCAGAAACATGCTTGTTTCTGTCGGCGCGATGCGTGAAGAAACCAGCTGGCTGTACCGACTCCGATAGCGTGTCTCGAGTGAGCCATGTTTCCGTGAAACAAAGAACGTTACAGTCTCTGATGTCTCTCTGGAAGGCTACCCTTGTTTCTACGGCTTCGTTGTGTTGGGTCACCAGCTGGGATCCGATCCATTGTCCTGGGTGGTGGGCAAAACAGAGGACCCGCTTCGGGAAAGTCGTATTCCTGGTCGTAATGTTGGTATGTTGACTTTGCTCTTATATCCAAAAGTTCCACCTGACTGTATGTAATAAAACCTAAGATTACCTGGGGTAACAATGTAAGAAATAACACATAAAAAATTAAAAACATGCTGCATAGTTTCCTAGGAACGCGAAGCGAGGCGGCCATCTCTGTCGGCGCCGGAAGTTCAGTGGGCTGTGGAGGCTTTGCTTTGCTTGTTTGATGGTTAGTCTGAGGGCATATTGGGATTTATTATAAGCGTCCAGATTAGTGTCCCACTCCTTAAAAGCGGCAGCTCTAACCTTTAGGTCGATGCGGATGTTGCCTGTAATCCCTGTAGAATAGCATCCACATCATTTGACCATGTTCGTTTTCAGTGAGTCACTGGTACTTCCTGCTTTAGTTTTTGCTTGTAAGCAGGATTCAGGAGGATAGAATTATGGTCAGATGGAGGGTCGGGGGAGATATTTGTATGCATCTCTCTGTCTGGAGTAACGGGGGTCTAGAGTTTTTTCCCCTTCTGGTTGCACATATGACATAAACATTTTGTAAAACTGATTTAAGTTTGCCTGCATTAAAGTCCCCAGCCACTAGGCTACCTGAAGGCAAGTCCCCAGCCACCAGAAGGCCATTCTGCCAAAAAAAAACGCATTTTGATAAAAATTGAACCTTTACTTTCAAATGGCTCTCCTGTGAAGTATTGACCCACGACAAATGTCTAATATCCTGAAACTAGTCACAAATGACAAAATCATTCATTTGAAAGTTCATGGCTTTTATGTAGTAAAATACATCCTGTACTGCACTGCAGTACATGAGAGTATACAGTAGTATATACTATACGGATCCTTGGCTTTGACGGCTCAAGTATAACAGATTTTGGGGCATGGCAAGTAAGTGACAGCAAGAGGATTAAGGAAGTAGTATAAGCCTAAACCTAAAGAAAAAAAGAGCAATATGAAATTCATAGAGAGGTTCAGCAGAGTCAGTGAGCATGGGGATAGATGTTGGATATCAGTGTGAATACTGTAAAAGCGTCCCAAACGGCACCCTGTTCTTGGCCTATGTAACCCCATAGGGCTTTGGTCAAAACTAGTGCACTACATACAGGTGTAGTATATTAATTTAATTATTTCATTGACACAGATAATTTTCCTGCACTGCACTAGATCCCACACCTTAACTATACCCTACTATAGCCTATCAAAACTCATTTCCTCTTAGAAATGATCACTTTTCTTTTTTGAATAAATAAATCCTCCTGTTTAAGACTTTTTTTATTCCTGCAACAAAACGGTTCAAATTAAGATCCCATTTTTGTAAGAAATAAGTTGACATTTGGGATATAACCAATGTAAACTGATTTCAGGTGAACAAAATATTGGTTATGTCGCTCAAGGTCCATATGGACTATCAGTTTAAGAATAGGTTATTACCTGAGAGCTTCGATATAAGTTACATTTTTTCAGATAATTATATATATATATATTTTTTTACCTTTATTTAACCAGGCAAGTCAGTTAAGAACACATTCTTATTTTCAATGAGGGCCTGGGAACAGTGGGTTAACTGCCTGTTCAGGGGCAGAACGACAGATTTGTACCTTGTCAGCTCGGGGGTTTGAACTCGCAACCTTCCGGTTACTAGTCCAACGCTCTAACCACTAGGCTACGCTGCCGCCCCAATATATCCCAATATATATATCAATCACTTCCTGTGGTCGGGGACTCAGGGTTGTTCCTTTGCCACCAACTTTCTTTGTGACGTGATATTCACTATCATCCGCTTTCTTTGTAAGATGTAAGCTTGATGGACTTGCCACCGATATACTCTCTATGCCATTTATTTCATTAGCCAATGACAATAAGAGTAGCATATCACTGTGGTGGTGTCACGACCTGACCATAGAGAGCCCCCGGTTCTCTATGGTGTAGTAGGTCAGGGCGTGACTAGGGGGTGATCTAGTATATCTATTTCTATGTTGGTGCTAATGTGGTTCCCAATTAGAGGCAGCTGTTTATCGTTGCCTCTGATTGGGGATAATATTTAGGTAGCTATTTCCCCACCTGTGTTTTGTGGGATATTGATTGTTTGTTAGTGTGTTTGGGCACTATGTCCTCACGGTCGCTGTAAGATTTGTTATTTTGGTATTGTTAGTTTCAATAACTATGTGGAACTATACTCACGCTTCGCCTTGGTCCACTCATTTCCAAGATTGTGACAGATGGTTTACAGTGTATAAGCAGAATTGGTTGAAAGACTGGATACATGCAAGTACTGTATGTACTGTACATAAGGGTCGATGTATACTGAACAAAAATATAAAGGCAACATACTACAATTTCATTGATTTTACTGAGTTACAGTTCATATGAGAAAATAAGTCAATTGAAATAAGTTAATTAGGCCTTAATCTATGGATTTCACATGACTGGGAAGACAGATATGCATCTGTTGGTCATAGATACCAAAACAAATGGGCCTCACAATAGCCTCAGGATCTCGTTACGGTTTTTTTCTGCATTAAAATTGCCATTGTAAAAATGGCAATTGTGTTTTTTGTCCGTAGCTTATGCCTGCCCATACCATTATTCCACTGCCATGATGGGGCACTCTGATGACAACGTTGACATCAGCGAACCGCTCGCCCACACAACGCCATACACATGGTCTGTAGTTGTGAGGAGGTACTGCTAAATTCTCTAAACAACATTGGAGGTGTCTTATGGTAGAAAAATGAACATTAAATTCTCTGGCAATAGCTCTGGTGGACGTTCCCGCAGTCAGCATGCCAATTGCACGCTCCCACAAAACTTGGGGCATCTGTGGCATTGTGTTGTGTGACACAACTGCACATTTTAGAGTGACCGTTTATTGTCCCTAGCACAGGGTGCACCTGTGTAATGATCATGCTGTTTAATCAGCTTCTTGATATCGTTAGGTTCTGAACAAACAGACTAAAAACTCAAATGGATGACTAGAAAAAGCTCAAACAAAGTTTATTCACCCGCTGGGACATACAGCTGCAAAGACAACCTATGATTACGCAAGCACATATATTTATAACCTCCTACTAGTCAGGGTCAACAGCCAATATATCTTTGTTGCTAGGGAGGCACTTCATTTGTTCTTCTCACTGGTGTAGCCATGGTCCTGCCTGATGCTAGAACCTTCCTGGGTGTGGAAGTGTGTGTGTGAGATAGGAAATAGTAGGAGGGCCGTTGGGGTAGGCCCCTCTGTCCCCACTCCCAGAGGTTTCTTCTCACTTCATCTGTTGACTTGACCTCGAGCTGAATTCTTCATTCCTCCATAGTTCCGCAGCTGGCCTGTCTTAGCAGAAACTGAAACTAGACTGTTGCCCTTTGCCTCCCTCTTTAGGAACATTGATATTCAACAATAACCTGTTTGAACAAAATATTAACTTTTTGCACTTCCCCTTACAACAAGTTCCTATCCACCCTTCATTGACCCCAAAATATGCATTCCTTATACATGTAAATAAGTAATCAATAAGTTATAGTATGGTAACATGAATATGTATATTTCAAGCTAGAATACAAGAAAATGCCACAGCTGTCAGGTGGACGATTAATCTTGGAAAAGGATAAATGCTCACCAACAGAGATGTAAACGCATTTGTGCACAAACTTTGAGAGAAATTAGCTTATTGTGCATATGGAACATTTCTGGGATCTTTTATTTCAACTAATGAAACATGGGACCAACACTTTACATGTTGCGTTTCTGTTTTTGTTCCATGTAGAATTAGTCTCAACCACCAGCTGGCTCTATCTCAAATAGCCTTGGGTACGAGGTTAACGTAGAATAGGTTCAATGTAGAATAGGATCTTAGTATTTTGAAATATGGGAATATCATGGGTATTCAAACATAATAAAGTTGTCACCATTGACCAGTAGTCCTTAATATGCACAGACTATTGCTTCACACCATCACAAATGCCATTTCGTATCCCTGGCACAATGCACCAAATATCCTACCATAATAAAAGACAACAATGTGTCCAATTGTTCTCATGAATAACATTATAACCTAACACTAGATGACAATTACACTGCAAAGACCTTGGTTTATACTGACACATCCAATGTTTTGGAACACAAATGGATAGAACATTAAATGCTTTTTATAGAAGTGATGGAAAATCTTCTCAATAATGGGACCCAAATAGAGGTCTCAGAGAAGGTGGTCTTGTATGCGACTTCCATTAGTGATGAAAATATTTGAAACTACTTCAAGGAATAGTGCTGCCCAGAACCATATAGCCTGTATAGTATACAGTACCAGTCAAATGTTTGGTATCCACATACTTTTGTATATAATGTGTGTATCATATTTCCAATCCCGACTGCATTCGAGTGTTAAAACCAGTTGAGTGTCAGGCAACACATCCAGAAGTGTTGAGAAGGGAATTTATAAATAACAGTCCATAATATAATCTATGCAATGCCAGGTGCAATATAAAACTCAGGCTGGAGTGAGTAACAACTCCAGTATCCCTCAGGACATTTGCCTTCGGCCGTTACTCTTCTCTATTTTTACAAATGATTTGCCACTTGTCTTACAAGATGCTTAAATGACTATGTATGCTGATGATTGCACACTACACATCAGCACCTTCAGCCTGTGAGCTCAGTAAGACTCTTAGCAAGGAGTTATTGTCAGTGTCAGAATGGCTAATTAAAAATAAACGGGTCTTTAATAAATATAAAACTAATACCATGGCCGAGCAACTGCACAGAAGCCTAAGATCATCATGCGCAATGCCAAACGTTGGCTGGAGTAGTGTTAAGCTCGCCGGCATTGGACTCTGAAGCAGTGGAAAGGCGCTCTCTGGAGTGATAAATCACGCTTCACCATTTGGCAGTTCGAGGATGAATCTGGGTTTGGCCCCAATGCATAGTGCCAACTGTAAAGTTTGGTGGAGGAGGAATAATGGTCTGGACTGTTTTTCATGGTTTGGGCTAGGCCCCATATTTCCAGTGAAGGGAATTCTCAACGCTACAGCATATATTGATTGATATTCTAGACGATCCTGTGTTCCATCTTTGTGACAACAGTTTGGGGAAGCCACTTCCTTGTTTCAGCATGATAATGCCCTGTGCACAAAGCGAGGTCCATATAGAAATTGTTTGCCGAGATCGGTGTGGAAGAACCTGACTGGCCTGCACAGAGCCCTGACTTGAACCCCATCGAACACCTTTGGGATGAATTGGAACACTGTGAGCCAGGCCTAATCTCTCAACATCAGTGCCCAACGTTTCTAACACTCTTGTGACTGAAAGGAAGCACGTCCCCGTAGCAATGTTCCAACATCTGGTGCAAAGCCTTCTCAGGAGAGTGGAGGCTCTTATGGCAGTAAAGGAGGACCAACTCCATATTAATGCCCATGATTTTGGAATGAGATGTTCGACGAGCAGGTGTACATATATTTTTGGTTATGTAGTGTAGATGTGTACCAAGATTGTCACTCTGCCAGTACGTTTTCTGTCAAATCTTGTTCTATTAATCAGTCCAGTAGTAGTACTAATAGATTTTTTTTGGGGGGGGGGGGTAGTCTAGAATTTGGCCTTAACTACTATAGCCATAGAAACGCATTGTATAATTAATAAATGGCAAAAAAGACAGTAAAAAAATAAATCATAAAGAATAAGCTTTTGAGGTGTCTGTCCTATATCTAGGAGATATAAGAAATCTCAGGATATATATATATATATATATGTGTATATATATATATATATATATATATATATATATATATATATATATGTGTGTGTATTTTACACATATTTAGCCACTTTTTTGGGTGGACACAAAACTACCTCCATACTTCCATTAATTTTCAAAACCAGTACCGGTTATACTCAGATTAGTCCCATGTGGCTTGGGGGGGCCGTAGAACAAAACATAGAACACTGTTCACCTTTCCATAGATTGGTCATATTAGTAGGCCAAATTGGGATGTGTCATGGTCTGACAAACAACGCTGTAGCTCGACCACCTTCCACCTCAGATGCAGAAGGCCACCATAGGCGGATGCAGTAGGTTGAGACGCAGCCCATTAAAAACAGCTATCTCTGACAGATTTTGAGGGGAATTTTACTTACTGTAGATTAAAGCACCGGTGGGGTTGAAATTATGTTCTCAGATTAATCATACTCCAACTCCTAGAAGAGTAAACATAGGTGGAATGTGTCTTCTAGTGAGAAGTACCTGCCAGTGTCTAGCAGTGAAGGACACCTCACCATATATTCCATTATTCTGAAAGCCTTTAAACACTCCTCTGGAAGTAGGAAATAGCAAAAATTCTCAAAGAGATAAATACATTTCTTGACCAAGTGGCATATTCAGAGACTGAGTGAAAGGACTAAAACTTGAGCAGACTATATGTTTGATAGTGGTAGTATGAGTCATTGGAGGAATCAATATTTGGCCTGCAAGTTATATTTAGTAGCATAGCATACATATGGAATTGGCCATGGAACAGTCTCTTACTGAGGAATATGAAAGATAAACATCCCTCAGATGATCAAATTAAAAGAGTAATATGTTTGGCTTACAGTAGTACATGCCATTTATCAGGGAGTAATAATGGGGTCCTATTTCAATTTCATATGCTTTTCCCTTATACCTTTAAGCTAACATATGCATGTTCCTATATTTCAATATCTCAATGTGACAAAACTGAAAGAGCTCAATATTCCAGAACATCTGACAAAATAATGCAACAGCTGTTGCCACAGTTGCTCTTCTAATTATAATTTCAGTGTACTATAAACAGAGGGACACTGACCTAATTGGCTTAAATTGAGTCACGCTTTCTACTGACTCATACCTGGAAACGTTATATTACATTGAAAATCACATATTTGATGTCTTGCTAATTATCCACGGAACATAGTCAGAACGAACTGAAGTAAAAACAAAAGAAAGTCGATCAATCAAGGGAGAATACTCAATCATGGGAGAATACTACCACTATACAGAACCATAGGCTACACTATACAACTGTAGGTTGTTCGACAGTAAACAAAACATTATTTTGCTCTGACGAACAACCTATATAGGCTACCAAGAATTACATTTTGCCACATTCTTGCAAAAATATTACATTATGGGTCTGCAATCTTAATAAATGTCTTGTCGGATGGAATAATTTAATGTAAGGAAACATTTAATACTGAAATCTTCCCTTTCCGAAACCAATTTTGGGACACAACTTAGCAGATCCTTTTAAACCCACTCTCAATCTCCATCCAAGCTTCATTTTAAAAAGGCACACTGGCATTAATGGAAAATAATACCTTACAATAACAGAGTCAGTCTTCTCTAGCAATCTAGCAGCATTAGACTGCTTCTTTAGACTGATTTGCAGTGAGAGGTGGATGGTTCCCTCGGTTTGGGTTGCATTAGAATCAGCGATGGAGGGAAAATGGAAGGAGAAAAAGAGTTAGAACTACTCAGCTACAGTTTTAGGTTTGGTTAGTGTTCAGAGTAGGGTTGTAGACAGGGTCAAGGTTGCATTTGCATATCCAGGTGTTCCTTTGGCTTTTATTTTCACTCAAATTTGCAAGTAGTAATACTTCTGCCTCATGTGGAATGTAGCCTATACCCTCTAGTACACTGAACACTCAAAGGGAGGGCTTCCACTCTTCATTTAATGGAACATGTATTTGTTTATTACAGCGGGAGCCAGACTTTCCCCAGAAATAATTCCCAAGATAAAATTTGCACTATTTCAGTTACGCAGTTTGTTTTGCCTCGTAATTTTTTTTAGCATCACATTAGGGTTTGTTGTTTAATGCATTTATGTCACACTCTATTCATAACACCTGTTTTCAGCTTTAGAGGGAAAATAATGATCAGATTAAATTGTTGTGTGTTTTATATTGGCTTGTTGAGTGTTCTATTAATCTCAAGGGTTTACAAATTATCCTTGAATATACTGTATATCCAGGGAATTCGTAATCATACTGTGTATACCTAATCTAAGCAAAAACGCACACTGCATTAAACATGCTTCTTTCATCACATATACAATTTAATCTGATCAGGGATAAGATCATAGAGGAAATGGTGATTTGGGATAGCACGGCTTTGGTGTTATGTAATGTAATGCTAGAATTAGTTTCTAAATGAACCCGATCTACCTGTCTATACTCTGTTGGACACATGCCTGAGAAGCTTAATTGTTTGATATTCACCCCATTGAATTGAGGTTAAACACATTCTGAGAGGGCACTAATGTGATGTATTTCAATGTGTTCATTTACTTTCATCGTAGGTATTATAATACAACTCAGGCATTCTATATCCACACAGGCATTATAATGTGCTGTTCTCTGAGCTTCCAGAGAGCTTTTGTCTCCCTCTTATTGTATTGCTGTATGTCAGAGGAGCTGAAATCCTATGGAGAACTCATTTTGTCTGAGAAACATCACTTGTTAATATAGAAACTCCAAGCGTATTGGCGGCTAGGTTGTGATTAGGTGGAGGTGGGCGGTATCTTTTTAAGTGTGATAGATAGAGTCGTAGTTTCAGGCTGCTGCTGCCACCTCATGTTCTGTCCTGGCTGTCCCCCGGGGAGCTCAGGGATGAGCCTGCGTGAGCTGCAGTATATTCTATCTCAAAAACCTTTAGTTGCTTTATTTTCAACCCAATATGAACAAACACTGCTCATTTATGTTGTGCTATAAACTCCCGGCCTCCTCAGCAGCAGGCTTTCATTGAAACTTTTCATGTTCAACCTAATTTTATTTAAAAGGATTTGTGTGAATTTAGACTCCATGTAAGTACAGATAACTGTATAATCAAACTAAATTACAATTCAACTTTATGTACTGTGACGGCCCTGAATTTTTCTGAACCGTCTCAGTGCAGCTCCTTCCAATAGGGCGCTTTCCCTTTAATTCCCAATTAAATAGCCAGCATCAGCTGCACGAAAGGGGGTTGTGATGGAGACGTGCATGAGTATGTGTTCAACCCTCAGTTCCGAAGCTTCTCTATTCCGTTTGTTTTGTAGCCTAAGAGAGTTTACCCAGGATCGGATCCACTCTTCGCGTCCCTGGACTACACCTCTCCGTTCTTCGTGGCCTTTCTCCGCTGGAGATCTATTGGCGGATTGGATTGTTTGACTGACCACCACCTTTTTGTATACGGTATTTCATTTGTTTGGATGTGATGTATACTGTGATTTGTGTAGTTAGTGGTAGTTGAGGACTTAATTAGAGTTGATCCGCTTTAAGGTTCTGTGGTAAAGTAATTGTTATATTGATTGTATGTTTAATACTGGGTTTACGCTACACGGAATGTACGGACAAACATCGCGTGACAAAGTCACTTGAGTTCACTGAACTCCTTTACCGGGCAGGACTCTTTTAGGCCCGAGGTACAGGACATTTCTGGAGGAACCAGAACTCATTGTGATATTATTATATGTGTGTGTGTAATCATTGTTGTTGCTAATACAACCCACGCAACAGAATATAGTTGTTTTTGAAGTTATTTTCAATGTTTTAAGGGTTTATGAAAAGTTTATTTCCCTCCTGACTTTTACATACGTCCTTTGTATTGGTGTAGACTTGACGGACCAGATGGGACTCATTCCCACCCAAACTAAAAGGAGAAACCAATGTTTTCTCTGGTAGGCACAACCTACCTGGCACCCCTATAAATAATAACCTCAAGTCAAAACCGTTACATAAAAAATGGGTGCCAATGAGTCCCATCTGGTCCGTCAAGTCTACACCAATACAAAGGACGTATGTAAAAGTCAGGAGGGAAATAAACTTTTCATAAACCCTTAAAACATTGAAAATAACTTCAAAAACAACTATATTCTGTTGCGTGGGTTGTATTAGCAACAACAATGATTACACACACACATATAATAATATCACAATGAGTTCTGGTTCCTCCAGAAATGTCCTGTACCTCGGGCCTAAAAGAGTCCTGCCTGGTAAAGGAGTTCAGTGAACTCAAGTGACTTTTGTCACGCGATGTTTGTCCGTTCATTCCGTGTAGCGTAAACCCAGTATTAAACATACAATCAATATAACAATTACTTTACCACAGAACCTTAAAGCGGATCAACTCTTAATTAAGTCCTCAACTACCACTAACTACACAAATCACAGTATACATCACATCCAAACAAATGAAATACCGTATACAAAAAGGTGGTAGTCAGTCGGTCAGTCAGACAATCCAATCCGCCAATAGATCTCCAGCGGAGAAAGGCCACGAAGAACGGAGAGGTGTAGTCCAGGGACGCGAAGAGTGGATCCGATCCTGGGTAAACTCTCTTAGGCTACAAAACACACGTTTAACGGCAACAAACAAACGGAATAGAGAAGCTTCGGAACTGAGGGTTGAACACATACTCATGCACGTCTCCATCACAACCCCCTTTCGTGCAGCTGATGCTGGCAATTTAATTGGGAATTAAAGGGAAAGCGCCCTATTGAAGGAGCTGCACTGAGACGGTTCAGAAAAATTCAGGGCCGTCACAGTACACAGTACAGACAGATCAGTAGAAACAGATCGGTCTACACTTCAGGATATAGTAAGTTCCAAAAGTATTGGGACAGTGACACATGTTTTGTTGTTTTGGCTCTGTACTGTACTCCAGCACTTTGGGTTTGGAAATGATGCAATAACTATGAGGTTAAAGATAAGACTTTCAAGTCTAATTTGAGGATATTTTCATACATATCGGGTGAACCGTTTAGAAATAACAACACATTTTAGAATGTGTCACTGTCCCAATGCTTTTGGAGCTCACTGTAACTATTTGGGTTTTCTGAGGTGAATACTGGAGGGGATTACTGACAATTTGCTTGAGAGGGTACAATTTATGATGTCATCTTCTGCTTGATGATCAGGCCCCGATTAATTAGCTGCTTGGTTTGGCAACTTGGTCTCCCTCACTAATTGTGTCAGTGGTCATCATGGGGGAACATGATTTCATGATGTTCAAATGTTGACAGGGAACCAGTAAACCAGTGTCAGTTTTATGCACAGTCAGCTGTTGGGCTTCTGAATCGGATCAATATTCAATAATCATAATAATATATGTTTTAGAAAATGTCTGATGTGTTTTGGCATCTTGTCTGTCCCGTAGTAGCAGTAGTAAATGTTCCTATTTTGGTAATGACTAATTACTAAAAGTTTTACATTTCCAGCATTGCTGGACAGTTCTCCTACAACAGGGTGATCAAATTAAAATCCTATATCTGTACCAATTTTCTCTGAATCCACACACATTCCCACATACTGAATCTCCCATAGACCAAGATTATGCGGCAGAACAACACAAGCTGTCATTTAATCCCCAGATTTATATTCCCCATGGTGAAGGATATATCAAATAACATTTTATTTGCCACATGCTTCCGTAAACAACAGGTGTAGACTAACAGTGAAATGCTTACTTACTTTATGTGTTTCCAACAAAGCAGAGGTGTGTGTGTGTGTGTGTGTGTGTGCGTGCGTGCGTGCGTGCGTGCGTGCGTGCGTGCGTGCGTGCGTGTGTGTTGTATGTTGAGAAAACGGTGAGTCTGTTCATACAGTGAAAATGAACTGAAATAATTGACATGCAGGTATCTTTTTAAGCCCCAGTCTGCTATTAAATTGAATGTCCAGGTATGCACCAGTGGCACTGCTGTTGATTGCTAAGCACTGCAGAAACTCCACAGTTACTGTTCAGTATATACTGGTATACACAATTAGCTTTGCAAAATGCTGAATATCATGAATATATTCTCGGTCCTCTTCCTCGGGACAACAATCAGCATGGCTGAAAAATATTGACGTCATATAAGGAGTCCGTTGATATATATCTCAATTTAAGGTAATTTGACTTGAACCACATCATCTTGTAAGGACATATTTGAAGAAAGGAATGTATTTCTGATGATGCTTTTGCCCAATGGGAAGTGATGCATGACTGGCGTAGAAGGGAATGTATAATGCAGTTATTAAAGGCAGTCTGCTGAATTATTTATGGTCACTTGCAGTTTTGCTCAATGACAAGGTCGCCTTGGAAAAGGGGTATTAACATTTAATATTTGTATGTTTCCAAGTTCAAGGAAAGTTTCAAAGCATTGATTATCCATGCACTTTTAAAAAAACGCCCAAAACGCAAATGTATTTGGGAAAATATACAGTGGGGAGAACAAGTATTTGATACACTGCCGATTTTGTAGGTTTTCCTACATACAAAGCATGTAGAGGTCTGTAATTTGTATCATAGGCACACTTCAACTGTGAGAGACGGAATCTAAAAAAAATCAAAAAATCCAGAAAATCACATTGTATGATTTTTAACTAATTAATTTGCATTTTATTGCATGACATAAGTATTTGATACATCATAAAAGCAGAACTTAATATTTGGTACAGAATCCTTTGTTTGCAATTACAGAGATCATACGTTTCCTGTAGTTCTTGACCAGGTTTGCACACACTGCAGCAGGGATTTTGGCCCACTCCTCCATACAGACCTTCTCCAGATCCTTCAGGTTTCGGGGCTGTCGCTGGGCAATACATACTTTCAGCTCCCTCCAAAATGTTCTATTGGGTTCAGGTCTGGAGACTGGCTAGGCCACTCCAGGACCTTGGGATGCTTCTTACGGAGCCACTCCTTAGTTGCCCTGGCTGTGTGTTTAGGGTCGTTGTCATGCTGGAAGACCCAGCCACGACCCATATTCAATGCTCTTACTGAGGGAAGGAGGTTGTTGGCCAATATCTAGCGATACATGGCCCCATCCATCCACCCCTCATGATGTTTCCACCTCCATGCTTCACGGTTGGGATGATGATCTTGGGATTGTACTCATCCTTCTTCTTCCTCCAAACACAGCTAGTGGAGTTTAGACCAAAAAACTCTATTTTTGTCTCATCAGACCACATGACCTTCTCCCATTCCTCCTCTGGATCATCCAGATGGTCATTGGCAAACTTCATACGGGCCTGGACATGCGCTGGCTTGAGCAGGGGGACCTTGCGTGCCCTGCAGGATTTTAATCCATGACGGCGTAGTGTGTTACTAATGGTTTTCTTTGAGACTGTGGTCCCAGCTCTCTTCAGGTCATTGACCAGGTCCTGTCATGTAGTTCTGGGCTGATCCCTCACCTTCCTCATGATCAATGATGCCCCACGAGGTGAGATCTTGCATGGAGCCCCAGACCAAGTGTGATTGACCCCGTCATCTTGAACTTCTTCCATTTTCTAATAATTGCGCCAACAGTTGTTGCCTTCTCACCAAGCTGCTTGCCTATTGTCCTGTAGCCCATCCCAGCCTTGTGCAGGTCTGCAATTTTGTCCATGATATCCTTACACAGCTCTCTGGTCTTGGCCATTGTGGAGAGGTTGGAGTCAGTTAATACAGGTAATGAGTGGAGAACAGGAGGGCTTCTTAAAGAAAAACTAACAGGTCTGTGAGAGCCGGAATTCTTACTGGTTGGTAGGTGATCAAATACTTATGTCATGCATTAAAATGGAAATGAATTACTTAAAAATCATACAATGTGATTTTCTGGATTTTTGTTTTAGATTCCGTCTCTCACAGTTCAGAGAATACTTATTTTCCACCATAATTTGCAAATAAATTCATAAAAAATCCTACAATGTGATTTTCTGGATTTTTTTTCTCATTTTGTCTGTCATAGTTGAAGTGTACCTATGATGAAAATTACAGGCCTCTCTCATCTTTTTAAGTGGGAGAACTTGCACAATTGGTGGCTGACTAAATACTGTTTTGCCCCACTGTATCTGTACGTTGTGCATGAATAATCTGTACAGTAGGTTTGTATGATGTGCTCTGACTGTTCAATAAACTTTTAGGTCAAACATGCAATGATTAAATGGACAAGTGGAATTTATTAGTGTTCACTCCAGTGTGGCATTATCACACCATACCATCACATTTAGATCAAGTAAAAGAACAGATTCAATCCTTAAATATGATTACAAGCTGAAGGTTGACAAGGTTCACTGATCTGGAATTCAGAATTCTTCAGAGCACTCTAAAATGGTTTGAGAAAGTCCCAGAGTTCTTTGACCGTCCATCGCTCTGTGATTCATGAGGCGGTGCTATCTATTGATTTAAACAGGTGTAAAGGCCCTCCTCCAGCAGAGTAAATGTAATCGTGTCAAACAGCCATTGGATTATTACAGTGGACACTCACTGAAGCCATAAGAGATCAAACGTCAAGAGACAAGATATTATTTGTTATACTCTCTCCTGAAATGTCAGATATAAAAGCACAGTATAAGAAAACACATGTAGTACAGGGGACTGTGATCACAACAATTACGGGCCTTCAAACCCTTCATGTAAAATGTAAATGAGTTGTTTACTGACTGCAAATATTTCTGAGTTACTGTCCATTCAAACATTCACTATTGTAGCCTATGTATCCTAATTCAGATTTGTTGGTATCTAAAGTGAATGAAAGTCTATAGGTAGCCTTGCATTGGCCCATAACCAAAAGGTCACTGCTTCGAATCCCTGAGCCGACTATGTGAAAAATCTTCAAAAGTCCTTCAGCAAGGCATTTAACCCGAATTTGTCCTATAAATTGCTCTGGATAAGAGCCTCTGCCAAATTACTCAAATGTAAACGTACTTAAATTACTTTCACTTATCACTTATTTAAACGTTTGTTCACAGTTTCCAGAGGGAGAAATTAAATGGTTCCTTAGTTAAATCAATAGGCCTTATTTAATAATTGGATACAAACCTGTAATAGTTTAGATGGTGATTTATTACAATGACACATTCTGCCTAATCATCGTACTTTCTCATTTTATTTCTCAAATTATTGTATTTCATGGATAGAATATTAAATTCAATAAAATAGAGGCAATTCAGAAGTCATACACTACACACAGAGACACAAATTACAAAGTCATTGAGGTACATAGGAATTTGCAATGTGTGTACATGTGACTGTGTGTGTGTGTGACTGTGTGTGTGCGTGTGTGTGCGTGTGTGTGTGTGTGTGTGTGTGTGTGTGTGTGTGTGTGTGTGTGTGTGTGTGTGTGTGTGCGTGCGTGCGTGCGTGCGTGCGTGCGTGCGTGCGTGCGTGTGTGTGAAAAAGCAACAGAGCATGCTCAGCCTAAGTAGCAGCAGCTTTGTGAATTTGTACTTACCACAAACTGTGGCTAAAGTTCACAGAAAGAGAAGGTGAATGGTAGCAAAGTTGGTAGCAGAGTGACACCGATACACAATAACAATATCAACTGGTGAGTGAACCTGGGAAATTGACATAAATGGGAGGAAATTATGAAGTTAATAATGGAGTCCAGGTGTGCGCAATGATGAATCCCAGGGCCGGTGGTTAGTACTCTGGCGACGTCGTACACGGAGGAGGAGGAGCAGAGGCAGACGTGACAGTACCCCCTACCCCTGACGCAGGATGACACTGACCTGGGGGACGACCCTGAGGAGTGGGTTGGTGAAGGTAGAAATCACGGATGATGTTGGGGGTCCAGAATGGGGGGGTGGAGGCGTGTTGTGGGGGACAGCATCAGCTAGGGGACCAGGAACCACGGGCCTGAGAAAGGAGACATGAAAAAAGGGGGATGTACGATAGTGACTGGGTAATTGTAACCTGTATGTCCCCTCATTGACGCTCCGGAGTACCTTGAATGGTCCCACAAACCGGGAGCTCAGTTTCTTGCAGGGCAGGCAGAGTGGGAGGTTCCTGGTAGAGAGCCAGACACAATCCCTAGGATGGAACACAGGGGTCTCACTGCTTTGACTGTCTGTCTGCTCCTTCTGACGATGGACAGCGCGCTGGAGTCTCATGTGCGCATTGTTCCAGCCAGTGCACCCTCCAGCCAGTGTCTCCACTCCTCTAATGCCAACAGCTCCCGATCGCCGACGTCGTAAATCTTCTCCACGGGGGACAGTTCCTTGGAGAAGACAGCACAAGGATGCAATTTTAGTGGGTCGCGCTGTCTTTGTGACAAAACTGCCCCCACACCCACCTCCGATGCGTCTACCTCAAACACAAAAGGTAGCTTGGGATCTGGGTGTTTTAGCAAGGGGGAGGAGGTAAAACGCACCTTGAGGAGACAAAAGGCCTGGTCGGCTGCTGGAGACCAAACCAACCTACGAGGCCCACCCTTGATGAGCGAGGTGAGAGGGGCAGCGACGGCACTGAAGTTCCTGATGAAGCAGAGGTAAAAGTTGGCAAACCCCCAAAACCATTGTAACCCTTTGATGGTGTTTGGGACTGGCTATGACCTTACCACATCTACCTTCTTGTCCTCCATCCTCCTTCCCTGGGGGCTGATTTGGTAACCCAAGAAGGAAACAGCCCTCTGGTGGAATTGGCACTTCTCTGCCTTTATGAACAGGTGGTTAGCCAAGAGGCGTTCCAGGACTGCTCAAACATGAGTGATGTGATCCTCCAGGTTGGTTGAGAAGATCACAATCATCTACACAATCATCTGACATCCGAGCATGTCCCTGAACACCTCGTTGATGATTGCCTGGAACAATGACGGAGCATTAGCTAAGCCAAAGGGTATTCAAGAACTTGTAGTGACCAGACAATGTGCTGAACGCCATCTTCCACTCATCCACCGCCAGGATGCGAATGAGACTGTAGGCACTATGCAGGTCCAGTTTGGTGAAGAACCGGGGCCCCGGTGCTGCTCGATGGCTGACAGTGCATATACTTTGTGGTGATGTCATTGAGTCCACGATAATCGATACAAGGGCATAAACCTCCCTCCTTCTTGGCCACAAAGAAGAAACCAGCCGAAGCAGGGGAAGTGGACCAGCGGATGAAACCCTGTTGGAATGCCCCTAGAATGTAGTCCTCATTGGCTTGGTTCTCAGCCACTGACAGAGGGTAGATGCTTCTGTGCGGAGGTGTAGTACTGGAAAACAGGTCAATGGCACAGTTCCAGGTGCGATGAGGAGGCAGACAGGTAGCGCGGGTCTTGGAGAATACCTCACTTAGATCCTGATATTCCTCCGGGATGTTGAGCTGGAGGGCAACCACAGGCCTCCAACCAACGTGGAACCACAGGGGACAGGATAGCAGGTCTTCCAGCATTCTGGTGACCAATCAGTGATTCTCATCCTCAACCAAGAGATGGTAGGATTATGGCGCTAGGTAGGTAGGCCGAGCATGATCTTGTGAACTGGTGCACTGGTGATGAAGAAGGGGATGTTTTCCTGGTGATTTTCCTGGTGATTGGGCTCCATGGTGAGGGTGAGTGGTTGGGTGATGTGTGTGATGGTTCCGGATCCTAGAGGCTGACAGTCCAGACCTTGAACCGGAAAAGGAGAGGAGAGCGGGTAGGTAGTAATGTTGAGAGAGGAGGCAAGGGTCTGATCCATAAAGTTCCCCATGGCGACTGAATTCACTAAAGCTGTAGACACAGGGCATAAGGGACAGTCAGCCAGAGTGATGGGTTCTGAAAAGAGTCTAACAGGAACAGCAGTAGATGGAATACTCACTCCTGGTCCAGGGGATGTACCATCACGTGACCGTCCCTCTGCTCTAGTGGATCCCGGATTCTGAAGTAACGGACACCACTGGCACTTGTGACCTGCCTGGCCACAGTACAGACAGAGACCCAGCTGCATCCGTCTGCATCGTTCCGCAGCGGGAAGTGACCCCTGCCTCCATGGGTTCAGGCTCTGATTCCAAACACTCGCCGAAAGAGGGAGAGAAGCGATGTAGATGCCGAGGCTCCCAGACTAGGTTATCCAGACGGATGGCCATTGCAAAGAGTGCATCCAGGGTGAGGATGTCATCTCAGCAGGCCAGTTCCATCTGGACCTCCTCATGCAGACCTCTTCTAAATAACGTACTGAGCGCCGGCTCATTCCATCCACTGGAGGCTTCTACTGTCCGGAAGGTAAGCGCATACTCAGCAGCTGTCTGATTCCCTTGTTGGAGCTGAAACAGACACTCAATAGAAATGCTCATTATACAAATTTTGAAAACAAAACATATTTTACATAGGTTTAAAGATTATCTTCTTGTTAATCCAACCACGGTGTCAGATTTATTAAATGCTTTTTGGCGAAAGCATACCAAGCCCAGAACATATCTAGCCCAGAACATATCCCAGCAGACAAATTATTACAAACCGGGACCTGTTGGATCGGAGGGTGGTGCCATTCCCCCCAGAAATGTTCGGGGAACGTGCAGGTGCCTTGGTGAAAGAGTGGGGTAACATCTCACAGCAAGAACTGGCAAATCTGGTGCAATCCACGAGGAGGAGATGCACTGCAGTACTTAATGCAGCTGGTGGCCACACCAGATAGACTGTTACTTTTGATTTTGACCCCCCATTTGTTCAGGGACACATTATTCCATTTATGGTAGTCACATGTCTGTGGAACTTGTTCAGTTTATATCTCAGTTGTTGAATCTTATGTTCATACAAATATTTACAAATGTTAAGTTTGCTGAAAATTAATGCAGTTGACTGTGAGAGGACATTTCTTTTTTAGATGAGTTCATATGTTATAATGTAATCTCACAATTTGATCAGAATTATTATTTTTACCTCCTTAGCCTACTACATTTCAGTTGTCTTAATGTATGCATTGTCTGTTATGTTTAACTGAAGGTTCTGAGACCAGTAGGGCAATTATACTATCACACCTGTTTGAAGAAACATCATTTATAAAGAAGTTTGCTGATGTTTACAGAGAACATTAAAGTATTAGATATGATGCCATTAAAAAATATATCCACATTAGAATATGGATTGTTATCTTGTCCACTGAGAAATAACAAGCCTACACAACGATACATCCTACTTAATCACTTGGAAACACAAAACTTAGTTACTTTTAAGCTTCTTTCCATCCAAGGAAAAGTTGAATTCCTTTTCTTGCGAGGAATTACTGCCAGCTGATTTCTAAGACCTCAAAACTCTTTGCTTAAATACCAAAGAACAACTTAATCATACGGGAATGTTGGGAGGTTTACAATTCAAGTCAGAAAACAGCTGGATGTGAGAGGCACAAGACAGGATAAAGAGTGCAGTGTTCAGCTACTTACATGCCATGTAAGGTTATTGTATACAATGCAGACTGAGATTATAGACATTACCACACATACAGGACAACAGGCGGCATAGGCTTATCATGAAGGTCATTCAATCATTTTCAACTTGAGTGATTATAATAGCCAACCAAATCAATTTATAACTGAGTGTTTATTAACGTTAGGTTGAAAGCACTATCTTTTTCACTTTGACAGTGCAACCCTTTGTTGCAAATAACTTTGAACATCACTGGGTGAGATGTCTAGGTGTGGCTTAAATCAGTTTTTTTTTTAAGTATATGTAAGGTGCAGCTTGGCACTGAGGTACACACACACACACTATCAGAAGCATTGTGGACATCAATCACTCGTTGTCCCATGGTTGTCAGAGAGGATTAGGCTTCTGGCCAGCTGGCATGTGTTGTTGTAGCCAGAGGAAGCTGAGCCTTAATACAGCCAAGTCTGTTGTCATCCATTCACTATTACAGTTAGCCTCGGGTAATGATTTGGCTTGATTGCAATGCTTCTCATGCACAAACATCACTGACAAATCAATTGGATATTATGGCTTTAAAACCTGCTGTTTGGAAGCCAGTAAGTAAAGTAACAGCTTGTGAAGTCCATAAAGGTAAAAACAATGAAAGCAAAACTCACTGTGTGTTTTTACTTGTAATTAGGGTATAAATGATATTCAGTTGTAGCTGAAAAGTTGAATGACATATCATGAATGCCTCAGTGGGAAATACACAGCAGTAAGGTTTGAGAAACAAGAAGATTTGATTTATTATCAATAGCTCCTAAGATTATTAAATGTATATTATTGGAAGTTGACATTTCATGGCACAAAAACGTGTTTTTTTCTACTGGCACTGACTTTGCTGATAATTTCTTTGAGGAAAAATACTCTTACTACAACAGTGATATGTGGTAGTCTCACCTAGCTATCTTTTAAGATGAATGCACTAATTGTAAGTTGCTCTGGGTAAGAGTGTCTGCTAACAATTTAAATGTAAAATGTCATTTCTAGGAGGAGTAAATATGTTAGAGTAGGGTCATTGTCATACTAGTACTATTTCCACCACCTGAAGGAACACTTAAAGTGAAGTGTTTTGTAACACCAAAACTAGTGGCAACTAAGCTGCCACCAACACAGACGAGACGAAACCTTAACTTTGCTGGGTTATTTAAACACACCATCCTGAGATGTTTTGAAACACTACATGGTGTCTTGTAACACCATTAATTAAGTGTTGTGCAACACCTTGCCAGGGACTGGGAACACTACCGGAAAAGGTTGAAAACACTATACTGGTGTTCCAAGGTCTGTTTTGTGCGCATTGGATCCTTCCCTTTTTGCTCCTGTTTCTTCTCTCTAAAGCTTCTAAACACTATTATGGTGTTTCACATCCTGTCTAGTGCAGAATTAGATTCATTCTTCAGCAGTATTTTTATGTTTAAAACATTGATCTGATCATTTACCATTTTAACCTATTTTCCATTTTAACCAATTGTTGAGCATGGCAACTACAGTTTTTACAGAAATCATTGGAGGATAGTGTATTTGCCTCTAAAATTAAAAGTTGGAAATGGCTTGTCTCATCATTGAACGTCATTTTACCTAAAGGTTTTGATATCTGTTAATCGTGATCCATTACACCTCATGGAAAGCTGCTTAATACTATTATATATTTTTTTTATATGCATAAAACATTGTGTAGAATAATCATAAAGTCAACAAAACATTTGACCAATAATCCATGTGGCAAGATGCAGTAGGAAGTGCAAGATTAAAACCAGACTTCCAATTAGTTTAATTTAGGTTGGATCAATTCTTAAATGTAAAAATGAAATGAACAAATCATTGAAACAACTTGCATTCATTTTTATGAAGTATATGTTGTTGAAATGTACCGTCTTACTGCCCCAGAAGATTCCCGCTTCAGCCTGTCCCACTTTCACTCCTCTCTCTCCTGTTTATAATCTGTTTAAATAAAGCATTGAAATAATGAAGGTGGAATTCCACAAAATATTATCCATAGGCCCTTATGATCTATCAATAGGTTATAAATAGTTTGCCTTTCTTGATCATATGAGAGACGCAGTCTGAAAAACGTGTTTATGTTTTGATGCTGCTTGTACAGTACATGCACTGAAACCTCGAAATCTTTTCACAACACTCTCTTAAAACCACCAGTATTCAGATTGAAAATCTGTTTAAAGACCCTTTCTGTGTATCATAACACCAACATTTGGGTTTACATTTAAACACCTTCCAAACACCAGATCTTAGGTTAGGTGCACTGGTTTTTCTTGGTTTCATTACACAGTCACATCATTTTGAGTCTTTCTGTTTTTACAATTCATTAGGTTAAACACTACTTTAAAACACATGCCCCACGTGTTCTTGGTATATATTATCCCATATAGGATTAATCCATACATTTGTACTCACCAAAACTCACACAGAATTTCACTCCATCTGAAAGTAGGAAATCAATGACAAAGTAAGACTTTCACTAGAGAACGAGCTGAAAAACCCATTTAGAATTCGAGGCAGTTTTGTGGGTTGGATCTGATCTGTTCTCCCATGTGTAAATGTATCTGCACAATTTTCCTTATTGAATCAAGGTATAATCCAGGTTTCAAACAAAAAATGATTCCAAAACTCACTTGGATGCCTTTGAAAATATAGTTATTTTCATAGTAATCTGAAAAGCAAATATAAACAACATCGAAACACATTCCTGGTTCTTCATAATCTCTTCTCCACTGTTTGTGTGTATTTGATGTACATTGAGCAGCAGGAGATGGTAGATACTAATTGATCACGTTTGTAGGAGGCTGTGTTTGCAGTTGCAGTTATTTGTTAGATCATACATCATCTTCATCCGATCACCACGACTCTCACATAATCACTTCCCAGTTCTTCTCTGCACCTCTGAAAGTTCCTATTGGCTTCTGCAGTAAAACTTGACTAGTGAGGATAGCACCTGGCCAATTACGCTAAATACCACATCGCCCCTGAGTAATAAAAGCATGCCAAGTACCAAAGTAAATGGATAGTTCATCCAGCAATAGCCAATTCTGCACATTTTAAGGAGCTGACGTTATGCAGGATTTGCACTTTATTTTTCTGAATAATTTGACAATTTGGCCATCGGCATGGTTCAAGAAAGAGAAAAACATATCTATCAAACAGAAAAACATTAGAAACCAGAACAAACTGTGGAGAGAAAGAGACCTAAACAGTTAAAATATATTAAACAAGGGATATCCCCCTAACTGGATTCTGTGCATGAATTATTAATGCAAAGAATGCTGGGTTCTCTTGATTGGGCGAATGCTGACTGTGCATTTATAATTATTCCCACCTGTGTGGTCTTGTTGTTGTGACATTGATTTCCATTGCCTTGCACACTGAAGAAGGGCTTATACCCAAAATGTTTGTGAGGCAATAAAAATGTAAATGTACATTTATTTACCGGAGTTCTGTCCTATTTATGTTCTTTGGATTATATACGAGGATCCAGCACCCAATTTAAGTTTATATAAGGTGGAGTTGATCACGTTGTTTATCTTTTCATTAATTATTTAACATATAGTCTAGAACAGAGAGACACTGTTACTGTGCCTCATGCAGTGAAACTATTACAAAAGTTGTAGGTCTCGTCTTTATTCAAAATAGCTGCAAAGAAACATTGCTAGATATAATATATATAATCTATGATAACTATTAATTCATTAATAATTTCTATAGTCATTTCTTTAATCATGTCAAAATAAACATTGTATTGGAATATGTTAGTTGTTAGAATATGTTGGTTGCTGGAATATGTTGATTTTTGGAATATGTTGATTATTGGAATATGTTGGTTGTTGGAACATGTTGATTGTTGGAATATGTTGGTTGTTGGAATATGTTGGTTGTTGGAATATGTTGATTATTGGAATATGTTGGTTGTTGGAACATGTTGATTGTTGGAATATGTTGGTTGTTGGAATATGTTGGTTGTTGGAATATGTTGATTATTGGACTATGTTGGTTGTTGGAATATGTTGGTTGTTGGAACATGTTGATTGTTGGAATATGTTGATTATTGGAATATGTTGGTTGTTGGAACATGTTGATTGTTGGAATATGTTGATTATTGGAATATGTTGGTTGTTGGAATATGTTGATTATTGGACTATGTTGGTTGTTGGAATATGTTGGTTGTTGGAATATGTTGGTTGTTGGAATATGTTGGTTGTTGGAATATGTTGATTATTGGACTATGTTGGTTGTTGGAATATGTTGGTTGTTGGAATATGTTGGTTGTTGGAATATGTTGGTTGTTGGAATATGTTGGTTGCTGGAATATTTTAGATTTTGGAATGTGTTGGTTGATTGTTGGAATATGTTGATTATTGGACTATGTTGGTTGTTGGAATATGTTGGTTATTGGAATATGTTGGTTGTTGGAATATGTTGGTTGTTGGACTATGTTGATTATTGGACTATGTTGGTTGTTGGAATATGTTGGTTATTGGAATATGTTGGTTGTTGGAATATGTTGGTTGTTGGACTATGTTGGTTATTGGAATATGTTGGTTGTTGGAATATGTTGGTTATTGGAATATGTTGGTTGTTGGAATATGTTGGTTGTTGGAATATGTTGATTATTGGAATATGTTGGTTGTTGGAATATGTTGGTTGTTGGAATATGTTGATTATTGGACTATGTTGGTTGTTGGAATATGTTGGTTGTTGGAATATGTTGGTTGTTGGAATATGTTGGTTGTTGGAATATGTTGATTATTGGAATATGTTGGTTGTTGGAATATGTTGGTTGTTGGAATATGTTGATTATTGGACTATGTTGGTTGTTGGAATATGTTGGTTATTGGAATATGTTGGTTGTTGGAATATGTTGGTTGTTGGAATATGTTGGTTGTTGGAATATGTTGATTATTGGAATATGTTGGTTGTTGGAATATGTTGGTTGTTGGAATATGTTGGTTATTGGAATATGTTGGTTGTTGGAATATGTTGGTTGTTGGAATATGTTGGTTGTTGGAATATGTTGATTATTGGAATATGTTGGTTGTTGGAATATGTTGGTTGTTGGAATATGTTGATTATTGGACTATGTTGGTTGTTGGAATATGTTGGTTATTGGAATATGTTGGTTATTGGAATATGTTGGTTGTTGGAATATGTTGGTTGTTGGAATATGTTGGTTGTTGGAATATGTTGATTATTGGACTATGTTGGTTGTTATGTTGGTTGTTGGAATATGTTGGTTGTTGGACTATGTTGGTTGCTGGAATATTTTAGATTTTGGATTGTTGATTATTGACTTGGTTGTTGGAATATGTTGGTTGTTGGAATATGTTGGTTGTTGGAATATGGTGATTATTGGACTATGTTGATTGTTGGAATATGTTGATTATTGGAATGTTGGTTGTTGGAATATGTTGATTATTGGAATATGTTAGTTGTTGGAATATGTTAGTTGTTGGAATTGTTTGGGATGTGTTGGTTGTGGAATATTTTAGATTTTGGAATATGTTGGTTGTTGGAATATGTTGGTTGTGGATGACTGTTACCAGCTGCTGCAGTCTCATGTTCTGGTAAAGTCCCAACCCAAAGTGGGTCCCAGGCATGAGAAGTCATTTGGTCAAAAAAAACTATCACAGTGAGAAATAGTTAAAACTATTTGTTTTCGGGTTGTGCTTGGTTGTTGTGTACATATATGATCCTAAAATACCACCAGAGTTGTATTGTGATAATAATAGCATAATAGTCAAAGTAATCTGTACTTCCAATACATTTTCAATTGTACTACTAGTTAGGGTTGCTAAGCTACCGGTAATTTACCGAAGTTATCGGAATCTTCAGTAATTATGGTAATGAACAAAATATCTATGGCAATCTATCGGAACTTTGGTCATTTATACTCAAATAACTGTAACAATTAAAAGGCATTAAAACAGTGCATTCGGAAAGTATTCAGACCCCTTGACATTTCTTTTGTTACATTACTGCCTTTTTCTAAGATGTTGTCACGTTCGTTGAATGGAGGAGACCAAGGTGCAGCGTGATATGAATACATGTTACTTTTAATAAAGCTGGACACTAAACAAACTATACAAAATAACGTGAAGCTATAATATAAATGTGCATACACAGGCAACTAGACATAGACAGACAATTACCCACAAAATACCCAAAGAAGATGGCTGCCTAAATATGGTTCCCAATCAGAGACAACGATAAACAGCTGCCTCTAATTGAGAACCAATCTAGGCAACAATAGACATACATAAACACCTAGATGGTAAACAACCCCATAAACCTACAAAACCCCTAGACAGTAAAAAACACATACATCACCCATGTCACACCCTGACCTAACCAAAACAATAAAGAAAACGAAGAATACTAAGTTCAGGGCGTGACAGATGTATTAATTTGTTTTTTTCCTCAATCTACAGACAACACCCCATAATGACAAAGCAAAAACCGGTTGTTGTTTTTTGTTGCAAATTTCCAACAAAAAATAAAACTGAAATATCACATTTACATTAGCATTTAGACCCTTTACTTAGTACTTTGTTGAAGCACCTTTGGCAGTGATTACAGCCTCAAGTCTTCTTGGGTATGGCTCTACAAGCTTGGCACACCTGTGTATGGGGAGTTTCTTCTATTCTTCTCAGCAGATCCTCTCAAGCTCTGTCAGGTTGGATGTGGAGCTTCGCTGCACAGCTATTTTCTGGTCTCTCCAGAGATGTTCGATCTGGTTCAAGTCCGGGCTCTGGCTGGGCCACTCAAGGACATTCAGAGACTTGTCCCGAATCCACTCTTGCATTGTCTTGACTGTGTGCTTAGGGTTGTTGTCCTGTTGGAAGGTCAACCTTCACCCCAGTCTGAGGTCCTGAGTGCTCTGGAGCAGGTTTTCATCAAGGATCTCTCTGTACTTTGCTCCGTTCATCTTTCACTCGATCCTGACTAGTCTCCCAGTCCCTGTCGCTGAAAAACATCCCCACAACATGATGCTGCCACCACCATGCTTCACCGTAGAGATGGTGCCTGGTTTCCTCCAGACGTGATGCTTGGGATTCAGGCAAAATAGTTAAATCTTGGTTTCATTAGACAAGAGAATCTTGTTTCTCACGGTCCGAGAGTCTTTTGGTGCCTTTTGGCAAACTCCAAGCGAGCTGCCATGTGCCTTTTTTCTCTGACTTGCATTGTCAGCTCTGGGACCTTATATAGACAGGTGTGCGCCTTTTCAAATCATTTCCAATCAATTGAATTTACCACAGGTGGACTCCAATCAAGTTGAAGAAACATCTCAAGGATGATCAATGGAAACAAATGAGCTCACCTGAGTCTCATGAATCTCTTTGAGTCTCATAGGAAAGGGTCTGAATACAAAAAAAACTGTTTTTTCTTTGTCATTATGGAGTATTGTGTGTAGATTGATTTTTGTAAAACGTTATCCATTTTAGAAATAAGGCTGTAACGTTACAAAATGTGGAAAAGGGGAAGGGGTCTGAGCACTATATATGGTATTCATTTATAATATCTGTGTCCATATTGTCCAAGAGTTTCTAGTATAAATAGATAGACCATATGGTTCAAGAAAAAACTATTGACAATTGCCACCAGTTTGATGGGGAAACATTGAGTGAAAATATATATTGACATTGTAAAATAAATGCAAGTTTGTCAAAAAAAAAAATTAAACCCACATGCTAAACACCAATGGCATTCACTAAGTTAATGTTTTACAGCTTTGTCATTCTATTTATTTTAAAATAATCTTCTTCAATTATTTCATATATTTAACATGTGATAAATCCACACAGAGGGCCAAACATCATTACAAACAACTGTGATAATCTGCAGTAACCAAAAGGGCCACTAGATGTATTGTGATAGATTTCAGAAAATCCATGAAAGATACCAAAATTATGAAAGTTTACTGGTAAACTTCGATAGTTTCTATTATTACACCCTCCCTTTGAAGACAGAGAAAACTGAACATGAACATCTAGTGTTCCACTTTAACAAAGTGTTCCACTCTAATGAAGTGTTCCACTTGAAGTGTTTAATGAAGTGATGAAGTGTTTTTAATGAAGTGTTTGACTGTAATGAAGTGTTCCACTGTAATGAAGTGTTGCACTGTAATGAAGTGTTCCACTGTAATGATGAAGTGTTGCACTGTAATGAAGTGTTCCACTGTAATAATGGAGTGTTTGACTGTAATGAAGTGTTCCACTGTAACAAAGTGTTCCACTGTAATGAAGAAGTGTTACACTGTAATGAAGTGTTCCACTGTAATGATGAAGTGTTTGACTGTAATGAAGTGTTCCACTGTAACAAAGTGTTACACTGTAATGAAGTGTTCCACTGTAATGAAGTGTTCCACTGTAACAAAGTGTTCCACTGTAATGAAGTGTTCTACTGTAATGAAGTGTTTGACTGTAATGAAGTGTTCCACTGTAACAAAGTGTTACACTGTAATGAAGTGTTTGACTGTAACAAAGTGTTCCACTGTAACAAAGTGTTCCACTGTAACAAAGAGTTTCACTGTAATGAAGTGTTTGACTGTAATGAAGTGTTCCACTGTAACAAAGTGTTACACTGTAATGAAGTGTTCCACTCTAACTAAGTGTTCCACTGTAACAAAGTGTTCCACTGTAATGAAGTGTTCTACTGTAATGAAGTGTTTGACTGTAATGAAGTGTTCCACTGTAACAAAGTGTTACACTGTAATGAAGTGTTCCACTCTAACGAAGTGTTACACTGTAATGAAGTGTTCCACTGTAACGAAGTGTTCCACTCTAACGAAGTGTTCCACTGTAACGAAGTGTTCCACTGTAATGAAGTGTTCCACTCTAACGAAGTGTTCAACTGTAACGAAGTGTTCCACTCTAACGAAGTGTTCCACTGTAACGAAGTGTTCCACTGCAATGAAGTGTTCCACTGTAACGAAGTGTTCCACTCTAACAAAGTGTTTCACTGTAGCGAAGTGTTCCACTCTAACAAAGTGTTTCACTGTAACAAAGTGTTCCACTGTAATGAAGTGTTCCACTGTAACGAAGTGTTCCACTCTAACAAAGTGTTTCACTGTAGCGAAGTGTTCCACTCTAACAAAGTGTTTCACTGTAACGAAGTGTTCCACTGTAACAAAGTGTTTCACTCTAACAAAGTGTTTCACTGTAGCAAAGTGTTCCACTGTAACGAAGTGTTCAACTGTAACAAAGAGTTTCACTGTAATGAAGTGTTTGACTGTAATGAAGTGTTCCACTGTAACGAAGTGTTCCACTGTAACGAAGTGTTCCACTGTAACGAAGTGTTCCACTCTAACGAAGTGTTTCACTGTAGCGAAGTGTTCCACTCTAACAAAGTGTTCCACTGTAACGAAGTGTTCCACTCTAACAAAGTGTTTCACTCTAACGAAGTGTTCCACTGTAACAAAGTGTTCCACTCTAACAAAGTGTTCCACTGTAACAAAGAGTTTCACTGTAATGAAGTGTTTGACTGTAATGAAGTGTTCCACTGTAACAAAGTGTTACACTGTAATGAAGTGTTCCACTCTAACGAAGTGTTCCACTGTAACAAAGAGTTTCACTGTAATGAAGTGTTTGACTGTAATGAAGTGTTCCACTGTAACAAAGTGTTACACTGTAATGAAGTGTTCCACTGTAACAAAGTGTTACACTGTAATGAAGTGTTCCACTGTAACGAAGTGTTTCACTGTAACGAAGTGTTCCACTCTAACGAAGTGTTTCACTGTAATGAAGTGTTCCACTGTAACGAAGTGTTCCACTGTAACAAAGTGTTACACTGTAATGAAGTGTTCCACTGTAACGAAGTGTTCCACTGTAACAAAGTGTTTCACTGTAATGAAGTGTTTCACTGTAATGAAGTGTTCCACTGTAACAAAGAGTTTCACTGTAATGAAGTGTTCCACTGTAACGATGTGTTCCACTGTAACAAGGAGTTACACTGTAATGAAGTGTTCCACTGTAACAAAGTGTTTCACTGTAATGAAGTGTTCCACTGTAACGAAGTGTTCACTGTAACGAAGTGTTTCACTGTAATGAAGTGTTCCACTGTAACGAAGTGTTCCACTGTAACGAAGTGTTCCACTATAATGAAGAGCTAGACAGCTCCATTACCTTACTGCTCAATTGTCAAGTTCAACATTTAGAATCAGAACATTGCTGTGGTCTCTAGGCCACTAGCCATGCCTCCAGTCATTCTGCGTGTCTGGCAACTGGAGACTACTTGGTCATTATTGTTTTACGGAAGTATTTGAGACAGTACGATACTCACCAATTAAGACATTTCATATTACCTTGGTGTCCCTTCTCAAAAGTTTCATTCTTAACTCTAGAGGTTAAAAGTGATTGAATAAAAACATTATTATCCTAGCCTGCAGCAACCATTAAAATCCTTCATTATGGTTGCATTGGCCTCCAGGTCAAAAAAGTAGAAAAGACAAAAAACTTTAGAACTTGAACAGTCTAAGGTATCAACACCACCCGAGACACAATGAGTCATCACCAAACGTGTCGCAGCATTTGAATGAAGGTTGAATAATATCTGTGGCTCCTGATAGATGAGACGGCTTCAGACAGTATAGGAAACATCTCCATCAAGCTTTCTTCCACACAGAGACACAAATTACAAAGTCATTGAGGTACATAGGAATTTGCAATGTGTGTACATGTGACTGTGTGTGTGTGTGTGTGTGTGTGTGTGTGTGTGTGTGTGTGTGTGTGTGTGTGTGTGTGTGTGTGTGTGTGTGTGTGTGTGTGTGTGTGTGTGTGTGTGTGTGTGTGTGTGTGTGTGTGTGTGTGTGTGTGTGTGTGTGCGTGTGCGTGTGCGTGTGTGCGTGCTTGTGTGTGTGTGCCTGCATGAGTGCGTGTGTGCATATGTACATACGTGAGTGCTTGTGTGCGTGCATCCCAGTTCCCCCAGTAGGTTTGGGGTAGCACTAGCTGCACTCAGTCAGCCCAGAAGACACATGACTAGAGAATCTGTCAAGGTGAAACAAGATTCCTAAAGTGATTTGAATGGAGCAGACAGGAAGAAGCAGGATATTGACTGGCTTTGGAAGCTGGATTAGGCCTTTAATAGTTCCTGACAAGGCAACAACTTACATTTTTCATGACGCTATTTGTCAAATGTATTAACATTGTTTATAAATATCAATATGACCCTGTCACAATCTATTGTACCATTGGAGTTCAACAGCCAAAGATAATCATTCTAGGATAGACAGGGTCGGTTCTATCACCGAAGAGCAAACAACATCAATGCTGTAAAGCAAAATCTAAGAAATGTTTGCTCAGTTTAAGGAGAAAAAGGAGAATCATAACGACATTGATAATGACGATGATAATGAATGATCGTTATGACAACTAATCTTCCCCTGACCCTAATTTCAGTATCTTTGTCAGATCACCACTACCGTGTAAACTACATTACACAAAAATCCCACAAAGCCAAAGTAATGAGGTCACAGTGTCTGATTGACAGAGTCCATCCAGGCAGTCACAAGGTTTATGCATTTAAAATGTATTCGTTCTGCCTAAAGATTTGCATCTGGCAGACAATGCAGTAAAGTCTCAGTCTCAACAGAGATATACCATCCTCCTGTGGGAATGGATTCAGCTGGCTTTTTAATTATCTGTCTCTGATTCTAAATGTGTTTTTCTTCTTCTTGCATACCACCAAATTGAAGAACAAAACTAGACAGTGGCGGATCTAGAGAGAAGCCTGTGTGGTTGATAGATGACAGACTGTTCCATATTCAACTCTTTGGAGATTACTAGCTCCGGTAAGGGTAAGGACGGAGGAAATAAAACCTCTTGTAAATCAATAAAACAACGAGCCCATGAGCTCAGCATTAACAATTTGTTTTATTTCCTCAAGGCAATTTATGACTTAATTAAAACAATTTAATGATTTGAATTACTCTATTATTTCGCTATGATGTTGGTGGCAAAATGGTAAGCATCGTATCAATTTAGATTCCATAATCATAAAATAATGAAGGTGATGATGAGGATGAAGATTAACCATGATATTGATATATTTTTTAATTAACTGACCCAAGATGATTACAATAAGTTATTTTTCATTACCTTATCATAGCTTTAATACTAGTTCCTCCATCATAATGAAACACTACTCTTAAAACTAACCTTCATCCCATATTTGCTGATGGTATATCAATCTCTCGCTCCAAACCCATCAAACCAATCCTACAGACCACAGACCACCACGATGGACCTTGGAGCTGAATCCACTGGGACCTCTCAGTGAAAATGCATCATTATTACCCCCAAGAAAAAACACTGCGCAGCTGTCTTGGACATGAGCTCAGAGGGGACACAGACAGACACAGAAGGGGCCATGGACACACACGCACATACTGTAAGTAGGCACCAACACAGGCACACACACACACCCACTCACACAAATATGAACTAATCTGTTACGTTGCACATAAACCACAGCAGTTTGCTGTTTCTGTTGGAGGGCCATCTCAGAGTGTTTGGCAGTAGTGTCCTTCAGGATAAGGGCATGTTTCTCTCAGGGGACATCATTGTTGGTGGAGAGTTATTGGGTTTCCTGCCAAGTCACCATACAGGGACAGCATCCTCGTGCCCTGGCTTTTTTTATTACCTCACACAGCAGCTTTTCTTGCTTTGCTATTGTTATCCCCCCGTATCAACAGATGCATTATGACTATGGAAAAGATGCTGAGAGCTAAAAGCATGGTCTGTGTGGCTAAAGCATTATCTATCAAACAGCTTCCAATTGGACTAACAACGCAAACAAGCGTGCAGTAACAATCTGCCACAACCATTGTTTATGTTGATAATAATGCTGGTTTACAGAATAATCGTGGTTTACAGAATATTGCTAGTTTACAGAATAATTCTGGTTTACAGTTCATGAAGGGGTGTGGTTCTATTGCTCCTGAGCTAAATGTTCCATAGTAGTTTAATCTAATCTAGACATGGGATTTATGAATAGTATTTTATTTTAGGAGATGATATCACTTATATTAGTTATATGTACGGGTGTACTTACAGTAAGAAGCTAAAAGGCTACCTTTTGTCTATAATCATTACTTACACACTACATGTGTTTTCAGGAGTTCCAAGAAAATAGCCTGATTAACACCTCTACTAGGGTGGAGGAAATAATTGGGACAGGTCAATATGGCTTGTTCAACGTGATGATAGTCATGAGTTAACGTTGCTTGAAAGCTCTTCAGTATTTTAGAATTGTAATGAGAACAGAACAGATATATTGCAATAAAAATATTGGTGCTATATGAAACAAACACAACCTCCTCTAGCTTCATAGATATCCTGGTAGAGAGATGCCAGAAAATACTGGGCTCTCAAATGTAGCCACTGTAAATAACAATAACATTTGAATGGCAAACTAAACTAGTTCAGTACTAACTTCTAACTAAACTAACTAACTAAACTAACTTCAGTACTTTTATTTTTTGTCCTTCCTCAGAATGGACGAAAGATTAACATCTTTTAAAAAATTTTATCTCTTATTTGATGTCTGTTCTGTTAGTTTTTTTTTTTTCAGAACACGAAACACATTACTTCACTCATATATTATAATTATATTCTACTGTAAATGTGACTTAGTTCTATGTTAACTCAATACTGGAATGCCAACTTTATAATCACCACATTTCAAAGAGATATATAGATAATAATTAGGCTTTCAGTTTTATTGGGATTCTGTCACACCCCGATCTGTTTCACCTGTCTTGTGCTTGTCTCCGCCCACCCCCAGGTGTCTCCCATTTCCCCCAGTTATCCCCTTTGTACTTATACCTGCATTCTCTGTTGGTCTGTTACCAGTTCGTCTTGTCTTATATTACCAGTATGTTCTCCCATTTTCCAGGATCTCTAGTATCTCTGTTTTCTAGTCCTGCCAGTTCTGCCCATTCTGCCTGCCCTGACCCAGAGTCTGCCTGCCGTTCTGTCCCTGTTTGACACTGCCTTGGATTACCGACCTCTGCATGCCCTGGACCTGCCGTTTGCCTGCCCCCTGTTTTGTAAAAAACATTGATGAGAATCGAACCGTCTGCCTTCTGGGTCTCATCCTGAGTCGTGTTAGTAGGAACTGGCCATGACTGAGCCAGCAGACTTGGACCAGCTCCCATACGCTGTCTCCTCCTAAAGGAGACACCATTGGAAGTCACGAGGAGGTACTTCAAAATCTTATGGAAAGGATTCCAGATCTTGGCGGAACGCCATGACCGCACTTTCAGTACATTGCTGGAGCAATTCCGCAGAATGTCTATTAGGCAGCCAGCCACAACAGTAACCTACCAGCCTCTCAGTAACCACAGTGTCAGCAACGAGTCTCTCCAGCCCACCCCAGCTTCCAGAGAACCACCCTTACCTCCTCCTGTTCGCTGACCTGGAGATTCAGGAACCTGTCGGGCATTTCTCTCCCAGTGCTCCCTCATCTTCGAGCTGCAGCTCTCTTCTCTTCCCTCGGAACGCTCAACGATAGCGTACCTTATAACGCTGATGTCCAGGACAGCTCTCGCCTGGGCTACGGCAGTGTGGGAGCAACAATCCACTGTGTGCTTCTGCCTGGAACCCGGAATCCCTGTTCAACACATTCCTTCATGGATTATCAGAGGAGGTTAAAGACGAGCTCGAGCCCAGGAGCTGCCCGTGGATCTCGACTCTCTCATCGCCTTGACCATATGGATTGATGGGCGGCTATGGGAATGTAAGAGTGAGGTCTGTTCTCAGTCACACTCGCTCATCCAAGGATCCCATCTCGCCTCCAAGGAATCCCGGAAGTCCCCGGCGTCTATATTACAGAGAGAATCTGAGAATCCAAGTCCCCCAGGAATCATAGAGGTCTACCGACTGTGCATGTAACCAATATTTGATTTGATTTGATTCGCCTCCTCCGGAGCCTATTCAACTTGGCAGAGCTAGATTGTCTCCTGCCGAACGTTTACGCAGACTGAACACCAAGAGCTGTATGTATTGTGGTTCTATCGGTCATTTCATTTCTACCTGTCCATTTAAAAGAGCCGGCTCATCAGTAGCTAAGAGTTTGCTGGTGGGTCGTACAGAGAATTTCCAATCTCCTAGTACTCATACCCCTCTCAATGCCATCCTACTGTGGGGTGACTGGTCAAAATCTTTCCGGGTACTCATTGACTCCGGGGCCAATGAGAGTTTTATGGACACTACCCTGGTGTCAGAGCTGGGAATCCCCCCAGAACCCCTCTCCATTCCCATGAACGTCAGAGCGCTGGGTGGGTGCTCTATTGGCAGAGTCACCCACAATATGGTTCCTATCAACCTGCAAGTGTCAGGTAACCACAGTGAGTCCATGCAATTTCTGCTCCTCAGGTTCCAAAGGTTTATGGGTTTTTGTGGCTCCAGAGGAACAATCCCCTTATAGACTGGACTGTTGGACTTCTTCCTGCGGGTTTGGGAAAAGTCAGACCAATGCTCCTGCAGCGTTCCAGGCCCTGGATAACGATGTTCTCCGTGACATGTTGAACAGATTCGTGTTCGTCTACCTCTTTGACATCCTTGTTTTTTCCCACTCAGCTCAAGAACATGTCCTCTACATCCAACAGATCCTCCAGCGTCTCCTGGAGAACCACGTTTTTGTTAAAGGTGAGAAATGCAAATTCCATCGCTACATCATCTCCTTCCTAGGATACTTCATCACTGCAGGAAATATGCAGATGGATCCAGGCAAGGTGAGGGCGGTGGTGGATTGGCCTCAACCCACATTTAGAGTGCAGCTGCAACGCTTTCTACCTCCATTTAATCCGGAGTTACACCCTGGCTTTCTCCCTTTCAGCAGTCACCTTTCCCAAGCTCATGTGGTCTCCAGTTGCTGACCGGGCGTTCTCGAACCTCAAGCATTGGTTCACTATAGCTCCCATCTTAATCCATCCAGATCCATCCTGTCAGTTCATGGTGGAGGTCGACGTCTTGGATGTCGGAGTGGGTGCTGTCCTGTCCCAACGTTCTGTCCAGGACTAAAAGTTGCATACCCACGCTTTCCTTTCCCATCATCTTAACACCACTGAGAGGAATTATGACGTGGGAAATCGAGAACTACTCGCGGTGAAGATAGTGTTGGAGGAGTGCAGGCACTGGTTAGAGGGGGCTAACTGGATTTTTGTCCCGGACAATGCCTTTCCCCGGTCATGAAATGGGCTCATTCCTCCAGACTTTCTTGCCATCCTGGCTCCTATCGGACCCTGGACTTTGTACGACAATGTTTTTGGTGGCCCACCATGGTTCCTGATGTCTCTGTGTTTGTTGCCGCCTGCACTGTGTGTGCTCAGAATAACACCCCACAGCAAGCTCCGGCTGACCTCCACTCCCTGTTCCTCACCTCCCCTGGTCCTATATATTCCTGGACTTTGTCACTGGTCTCCCTCCATCCGATGGCAACACCACGACCCTTACGGTGGTGGATAGACTTTCCAACGCTGCCTATTTCATTCCCCTTCCCAAGTTACCCTCAGCCAGGAGACGGACCAGCTCATGGTGCAGCAAGTCTTCTGGATCCATGGACTTCTGGTGGACATGGTTTCCGATCACGGCCCTCAGATCTTGCCCCAGTTCTGAAAAGCGTTCTGCACCCTTATTGGCTCGTCGGCCAGCCTGTTCTCCGGTTTTCACCCTAAGTTCAACGGCCGTTCGGAGCGAGCCAATCAGGACCTGGAGACAACTCTTCATTGCCTCATTTTCCCCAACCCCACCACCTGGAGCCAGCAATTCGTGTGGGTGGAATATGCCCACAACACCCTGCTCGGCCACTGGTCTCTCCCCTTTCAAGTGTTCCATGGGATATCAGCCCTCGCTCTTCCCTGAACAAGAGGAAGAGGTCAGCATACCCTCGACCCAGATGTTCATCTGCCGCTGTAGCCGTACCTGGAAGAGAGCCCGGTCCGCTCTTCTCAAGACCACCTCCAGGTATCGGCGACAGGTGGACCGCCACTGGATCCATACTCCCTGCTTTCATCTCGGGCAGAGTGTATGGCTGTTCACTCTGCCCCTCTGCGTGGAGTCCCGTAACTTTCCCCCTTTTAATCGGCACTTTCCACATCTCCGAGATCCTTAGATCCTTTGCTTGACATCATGGAAAAATCAAAAGAAATCAGCCAAGACCTCCACAAGTCTGGTTCATCCTTGGGAGCAATTTCCAAATGCCTGAAGGTACCATGTTCATCTGTACAAACAATAGTATGCAAGTATAAACACCACGGGACCACGTAGCTGCCATACCGCTCAGGAAGCAGATGCATTCTGTCTCCTAGAGATGCACATACTTTGGTGTGAAAAGTGCAAATCAATCCCAGAACAACAGCAAAGGACCTTGTGAAGATGCTGGAGGAAACAGGCACAAAAGTATTTATATCCACAGTAAAACGAGTCAGAAATGGTGAAAAACTGAATTTAAATGTATTTGGCTCAGGTGTATTTAAACTTCCAACTTCAACTGTATTTCCACACTATGAGGTTGGAGTAATACTGTGAAATTGTGAAAATGATTTAGTGTAAGAGCTGTTTGAAAAGACTGAAATTTCAGCCTGTTTTGATGGGATGGTGTTTTGGCCTGCCTGGCGACAACCCCAGGCACTATGTTAATAGACTAATAACATAGAGAGTTTCAAACCTCTCTTGCCAAACCCAGCTAATTTTCAGGTTATATATCCCTCCCATTAGGCTTGTCCAACTAGGCCCCTCCCAGACAGTCCTAGTAAAATTATTGTTGAACATTTTAATAAAAATTTGAAAAAAATAACAGTAAGGTACTTCATTGTTACCAAGAAATGATTTGATATTGAGATAAAAGGGCTGCTTTGGGGCTATAAGTAGAGTTGAGTTATTATCAATGAGAGATTAATTGCCATGTGGTCCATGACATTCAACACAATCAATCACATCAGAAAATGACTGCTGTTGAGATTATGAACTTGGTTATAGTATCAAGACAACATCCTCACAAGACAATACAACTTTATTTTGTACAACAGTTACAACAGAAGTGTGTATTCTTCTCAACCCCCCCCACCCCCACCCAACACATCCTATCTTGAGCTCAGTAAGCCTATTTCCCCTAATCATGAATGTATCATCATAACGTTTATTATGTGGACCATTAATGCAATGCCACTGAGGGTACTCCCAAGGACTTTTAGATGTTGATGCGCTCAAGAACGGAGGGAAATATTGATGAGTAGAAGCCGTGGGCACCATGCAGGGATTTGTTATTCATTTGTGACATGCCTTCTAGCAAAGACTGGTTTCCGGGTCCCAATCCTACTATTGGTTTGTATAGTTCTGACAAGGTGGGTAGTGAGTGTAATTCTGTATTTAAATTATTTTGAAGAGGTAAGAGCAAGTTGCAGGACATGAATAAAACATATTAATTGAATGCATATTCCTTGAGAAATAATGCCGTTTTCTGCTTATACTGTAAGAGTCAAGGATGTGAGAAGAATCAACCATTTAGCTGTCAAAAACATTGTAATACTTAGGCTACAATGTTGCCACCTACAGTATAATAATGACATTATCTGAGCTGAATGTGTGCTTTATTCCAATTCAACAGTCATCCTGCACTTTGGAAGCCCTCCCACTATGCTCTCAGAAGACAATGTGGGAGGTCATCTGTAACTCACAGTGGACCCAGTCCATATATGAGGTCTGAATTGTTAATGGGTGGCTATCACAGCTGTTCGTTCACTTTAGACATAGTTATCATTATATTAAACCACACCTGTATACTTGATCTCCAGATAGAGACATTAGACATCATTAATCTGTAACGTTCATACTTTAGTAACGTTCATACTATGAACAGAACCTGACAAAAATACTAACAGAATGTCCTCACTGTGGGCTGAATCCTAACTGAAATGGCAAATCTCTCATTGACATCATGCATGATTCATGAGAAAGTTGAGAGTGAGAGTTCTATGTGCATTTCTCAAGTAAGGATTTCATCCTAAATAGACCCAGACTATACTACACTTGACTTAAAGTTCAGTGACAGACTGAGAGGTTCATAATTAGTCTGTTATTTCAGGTCTTACAGTATGCTCCGACTCTAATTATTACCACTGTCATCAAATGATTTTCAAGTGCTACATCAAAATCCTCTTGGGCCAGTCTGTCACTCCATAATTATGCATTTCATTGCAATATCAAGGGATTTTTCAGCTGTGCTTTCAGCATGAAATGTGTGCTGTTAAAAACTACTGAGATACATTAACCGAATTGGTAACACTGTATAATAACTATCTTAATAATTGTATGTATTTTTATGAGGAAGGGGAAGAGGAAGCCTGGAGACATATACTGTATACTGTATATACAAAAGTATGTGGACACCCCTTGAAATTAATGGATTCGGCTATTTCAGCCTCACCCGTTGCTGACAGGTATACTGTATAAAATTGAGCACACCGCCATGCAATCTCCATAGACAAACAGTGGCAGTAGAATGGCCTTACTGAAGAGCTCAGTGACATAGTGGCATAGTCATAGGATGACACCTTTCTAACAAGTCAGTTCGTCAAATTTCTGACCTGCTAGTGGTGACCTGGTCAACTGTAAGTGCTGTTATTGTGAAGTAGAAACGTATAGGTGAAACAACGGCTCATTCGGAAAGTGGTAGGCCACACAAGATCACAGAATGGCACCGTCGAGAGCTGAAGCTCGTAGTGAGTAAATATTGTCTGTCCTTGGTTGCAACCAAGTTCCAAACAGCTTCTGAAAGCAACATCAGCAAAATAACTGTTTGTTGGGAGTTTCATGAAATGGATTTCCATGGCTGAGCAGCTGCACGCAAGCCTAACATTACCACGCGCAAAGCAAAGTATCGGCTGGAGTGGTGTAAAGCTTGCCACCATTGGATCCTGGAGCAGTGGAAACGCGTTCTCTGGAGTGATGAATCATACTTCACCATCTGGCTGTCTGACGGGCGAATCTGGGTTTGGCGGATGCCAGGAGAACACTACCTGCTCCAATGCATAGTGCCAACTGTAAAGTTTGGTGGAGAAAGAATAATGGTCTGGGGTTGTTTTTCATCATTTGGGCTAGGCCCCTTAGTTTCAGTGAAGGGAAATCTTAACGCTACAGGATATAATGACATTCTAAATTATTCTGTGCTTCCAACTTTATGGCAACAGTTTGGTGAAAGTCCTTTCCTGTTTCAGCATGACAATGCCCCCATTCACAAAGCGAGGTCCATACATAAATGGTTTGTCAAGATCGGTGTGGAAGAACTTGACTGGCCTACACAGAGCCCGACCTCAACCCATCGAATACCTTTGGGATAAAAAGGAATTCCGACTGCGAGCCAGACCTAATCGCCCAACATTAGTGCCCGACCTCACTAATGCTCTCGTGGCTGAGTCTCCACAGCAATATTCCAACATCTTGTGGAAAGCCTGCCCAGAAGAGTGGAGTTTCTTATAGCAAAGGGGAGAGCAACTCCATATTAATGCCCAGGATTTTGAAATGAGATGATCGACGAGCAGGTGTCCACATGTAGTGTAGGTTGAGTTACCCCAAATAATGTCAAGGATCTTGTCGAAGTATTTTGTGTTTTTCTTTATGTATTTGGTCAGGCCAGGGTGTGACAAGGGTTTTTGTATGTGGTGTGTAGCTTAGTGGGATTGTAGCTTAGTGGGGTGTTCTAGGAGAGTTTATGGCTGTCTGAAGTGGTTCTCAATCAGAGGCAGGTGTTTATCGTTGTCTCTGATTGGGAACCATATTTAGGCAGCCATATTCTTTGGTTGTATTGTGGGTGATTGTCCTTAGTGTCTTGACGGCCTTATTCTGTGTTAGTTTGGACCAGTTTAGGCTGTTTCGGTTTTCATTACTTTATTGTTTTGTTGAGTTTTTGTATTGATTCGTGTTACGTTTGTTTTATTAAACATGGATCACAATATACACGCTGCAGTTTGGTCCGACTCTCCTTCACCATATGAAAACCGTGACAGATCTAGAGACCTAGTTAGAAGTGAAATGGAAATGCAATCAATTATTACTATAAAAACATTTAAAAAAGATCAGAAGATGACCTATTCTATATTTTAAACCTTTACACCATACTGTATTGTATCTCTGCCAATCCCAAAGTGACCCGTAGTGGTATTTGAAAGGTCACTGGTACAGTACAACAAAGAGTGTGATGCTGTTGAAATAGGACACTGGTTCTGTGGCCTTTTGGGTTGATCTTCTGTAATGCCAGGACGTTTCCACTTGAGGCCATGAGGCTTACTCTGACAAGAAAAAATAAAAACAAAAGAGGGAGTAAGAGGAATGTTTCTCTCACACAAGGATGAACTGTATGAACTCGAACTATGCTTTATATAACTTTAATAGCTTTTTCTATGAACCACCTTTATGTTATGTATTATCAGCAAAATCCCAATCTTCTGCATGATTCTGCTTTTGGCACATCAACGTAATCAGCCTTTGTCCTGTAGAATATAATTCTTAAGATTGATTTACAAGCACTTTGCTAGTACAGTCATACAGTTAATGAAGACACTTGAAGTTGATGCAACCTGCTGAGTGACTGTTGTGAATGGTCTTTTTCCATCAATCAACCACTAAGAAAAGAGGACATACTGTAATTGCAAAGCACATAGTTAATTGACAGGCCTATTATTTCCTTTGCAAAGTGATTGGATAAGAGGACTGAGCATACCTGAACTACTTTATGAAGAGGATGTTGTGTAAAAGTAGTTGAAGTCATTACATTTGTAAGACAGAGTGTTAGTTCTACTACCAGTGTATGTGCTGTAATCTTTACATACTTATGTATATTACAGATCTAACAGTAAATCTGAGTGCATCTGAGTGCATCTTTCTTCCAGTCTTTAAGCCTCCTGTTGATATTACAGCAGTGATTCATAATCCATTTAATGCAATGCGCCCTCATGGACAAAGAACAGGAAGAACAGGAAGACATCATCATCTGAAGAGTGTTAAATTAAATAGTTATTTCTGATTTCTGATTGAATTACTGTTAATCAACTGAAGTTGCACAAGTACACTGAATGAGCCATTAAGTTGTGCAGCGCTCCATTCCAACACAGCTTGGCTTAATGTCAAGGGCCCCTTGCATAGACACTGATGACGGGAGTCTCAGCTCAATAGTTGCAAAAAGTATCATTTTTTAAAACTAAATGGAAACAACACCTCTGCAATTCAGGAAGTTTACTTCTAACTGTGGGGAACTGGGCATAACCTAAGGTTAGGTTATCCCTATTTTTGTTAGCAAACAAATAAATCATATTTAGAGCTATTCCTGATGTGAGCAAACAGTTAAAAATAGCTGTTTACACAATAGAGCCTGTCCTACATTGATGTGCAAGCTGGATCATGGGCCATTTAGGGTCAGATAGGTTCATATCCACTTAGCTACAACCCCTTTTGCCTGGAGACAGTTTGAAAGGTGAGTGGGTGTGTTACTGCAGATGGCTGCGTCCTCAGACTGCTGTATATTGTCCTGTCTATTCTGACTGACAGATCATTTATATATTCATACCCTCCACAGGTTGCATGCTTACTTTCCATCAGCTCTCACAAACGCATATTTTAACTGGATTTTAATTGAGGCTGCCAGGATGCCCAAAGGTAGTTTCTACATGTACCCTTCAGTTGTAGTAATTGAGACAATGTAGTACCCGTCTACTCTTCTGGTGATTAAGAGAAGGTAGTCTCTACCCCTCTACTCTTCTGCTCTAGTGATTGAGAGAAGGTTGTCTCTACCCGTCGACCCTTCTGCTCTAGTGATTGAGAGAAAGGTCGTCTCTACCCGTCTACCCTTCTGCTCTAGTGATTTAGACAAGGTGGTCTCTACATGTCTACCCTTCTGCTCCAGTGATTTAGACAAGGTGGTCTCTACATGTCTACCCTTCTGCTCTAGTGATTTAGACAAGGTGGTCTCTACATGTCTACCCTTCTGCTCTAGTGATTTAGACAAGGTGGTCTCTACATGTCTACCCTTCTGCTCCAGTGATTTAGACAAGGTGGTCTCTACATGTCTACCCTTCTGCTCTAGTGATTTAGACAAGGTGGTCTCTACATGTCTACCCTTCTGCTCCAGTGATTTAGACAAGGTGGTCTCTACATGTCTACCCTTCTGCTCTAGTGATTTAGACAAGGTGGTCTCTACATGTCTATCCTTCTGCTCCAGTGATTTAGACAAGGTAGTCTCTACATGTCTACCCTTCTGCTCCAGTGATTTAGACAAGGTGGTCTCTACCCATCTACCCTTCTGCTCTAGTGATTTTGACAAGGTCGTCTCTACATGTCTACCCTTCTGCTCCAGTGATTTAGACAAGGTGGTCTCTACATGTCTACCCTTCTGCTCCAGTGATTTAGACAAGGTGGTCTCTACATGTCTACCCTTCTGCTCCAATGATTTAGACAAAGTGGTCTCTACATGTCTACCCCTCTGCTCCAGTGATTTAGACTACGTGTTCTCTACATGTCTACCCTTCTGCTCCAGCGATTTAGACAAGGTGGTCTCTACATGTCTAACCTTCTGCTCCAGTGATTTAGATTGGTGTTCTCTACATGTCTACCCTTCTGCTCTAGTGATTTAGACAAGGTGGTCTCTAGAAAAGAGACAATGTGGATAAAATAGACTATGTGGATTATCTTCTTTCTCATCATACATTATCACAGAGCCCATTTCCATTGGATAATAATGCAAGAGTCCTCACTCCCAAATGTATGCTAAGGAATGCTTCAATATGTTAGGAGTATTTTAAGAGCTTCAGATGTCATTTGTAGTTAATATCTTCAAACAGAGGCTTTGTACTGAAGATGAATTCATGTGATCATTGAAAATAATGATATCCTCTCGCTATCCTAATATGGAAAAGTTCTATGCCCTTGAATGTTAAATATTGTAACATTTTCTGCATGGTGTAAGGCAGGGATCATCAGCTACATTCAGCTGCGGGCTGATTTTATTCTGGAGCGGATGGTCGGGGGGGGTCTGAACATAATTACAAATAGTTTGTCGACTGCAAATTAACCTCAAGAAGAACAAACAGATACATTATTTGACTAAAACATAATCATTTCAAACCTTGCTTACATTTGTATATTATCATGTCTCTATTATGCGTGGGAATATTTGGGAACAGATTTCCCAAATTAAAATCACTTGGAGCTGGTATTTTTACATTTTTTTAACTGTCACATAATCATGATGTTGAAAAAAGCATAAAGAAAGTGTCACGAATCTTGCCGAAGATGGTGCCTCTTCCTGTTCGGGCGGTGCTCGGAGGTAGTCGTCGCCGGCCTATGAGCTACCATCGATTCCCTTTCCGTTTGTTTTGGGTTATTGGGTAATTGGGTACACCTGTTTGGTATTAGGGTTTGTTTGTAGGGTATTTAAGGGCACTAGGGCGCTGGGTATTTGGGCGGGCTTGTTTGTGTTACTCTGTGTTTGATGGTGTGAGTCATTCGTATATTTATTCTCCGGACTATTTTGTCCTGTAGTTTGGATTGGCAACTTATATACGCCCTGTGTTTTGGCGTGACTGTTTTGTTGCGCTGGGGAATACATTTGAAAGAAAGACTGAACCCTGCTCTCTGCGCCTGATTCCACCCACCACTCCTAGTTGATCATAACAGAAAGTGATAACCTGTACTTGTGCATTGTTCACTTAATTGATTTACCAATTAGTCTCTTCTGAGTAATTAGAATATTAGTATTTACACATATGCATTTCTGTGGTTCACTACAAGGCAATATATCAACATAGAACATTCATTGTTGTTTTTAAAACAACAGGCAACCCACCTTCCACACAACTATCATCTACTCTGAACACCACACCATAAGCCTACTCTGCATGTTGCTGTCCAAGAGTTATCTTTCACTAACAGATGTCGTGACTGCTGTTTTAGTATGGAGTGTATGGACTAACTGAGACTAATCACTGTTAGGCATGGAGTGGTGCATCTGTTATTTGGAACAGGTGATATGAAGAAGAAGCTTGGCTAAATTATTGAATGGTAATGAATAATAGCTTGGGTTTGCTATAGCAAGTGCACTGATCTTAATCATCAAGCATATATCCCAGTGGTAAAAACTGATTGGAAAGACATCAGGCTAATATTAATTACCATTAGTGTAATCAATAGTAGTTCTAACAGAAGGGTACTAGGTAGGTAATACAGATTAATATCACTGTGGGAAAACACTTTTACAGTGTCACGTCAGTGCTTACAGTAGACTTAAAGATTAAACGAAATCTAGTGTACACCTTTAGTGTTTGCCACATTTACATAATTTCACACAGACATACTTTGTTACCATGTGAAAAACACTGAAATCAACAATTGTGAGATAAACACCAAACTTTTGAGGACACTGTGCAGGCAGGACATGCAACCTTTATTTAACTAGGCAAGTCCAGGATGACCAGGATAATCTACAGAAGCTCATACCTTCTTTATTAATTGACTCCACCTCAAAACACTGAAGCTTTACCAAAAACCAGCTAGCCGGTCCAGCCCAGCAGCAATATCCCTGTGGACACAAAGCATCATGCCTGGAAGCACTGACCTGCCAGTGTGAGAAATTAGCTGAGAGTCTGATCATAAAGGGAGAGCTTCAGATACCCACGGCATGCCAAATACTAAGCTACCAAATGAGCTTTTCATTTGCCATTCAGGAAATCTGCACTTGTCATGTTGCAGTCAGCCCCAGTCAAACGGTGTTCAGCTGAGAGATTGCACTGGATGCAAACTTGGGTTCAAGTTCGCCAAGCCTAATGACAACCAGCCATGTTGTCACATGCTAATTTGCATACTTAGCTATGCATTTGGCAGTGTCTTCTGTGCAAATAGGAGGTATTTTTACAGCCATTTCTGGAAATACTGTAGTTTTTAACACAATAGGATCATTTACGTTTAATGTTAGACATGCACTTTTAAGTTTTATTAATGCATATTTTGTTTGATTCTTATGAAGGAAAAACATGTAATTATTTAATGAGGAAGCTGTGTAAGATGGTCGAGCTGACTTAAATAAGAATGCATAATGCACCAGCATTAATTAAAGAGCACGCGTTGATGAACAAATGAGAGTTGGTGTCTGTAGAAGTAAACCAGATTAAACAGAGATCTGAAGACAGTGGACATGAGGGTTGTATCAAAATAAGCCATCCACTGGTTAAATCCACTAGTTCAGGTAGTCCCAAACTGGGGTACTGCCGTCAAGGGTATTCAAACAGTCCATTTACATTTTCCAACGAGGCTATACATTTGTTTTTTTTCTCACCTGAGTAGCCTCATTTCACTGCCAAAAATACAAGTAAACCATCTAGTGTTCAGCGAAATAACAAAACAATTTCAAATACAGGTAGCCTAGTCAAATAATTAACATCCAATCACATTTACTATTACTCTCTCGCGGGAATTCCAGTAACGGTCAGTATGTAGCCAAACGTTGCTGCTGCTCATGTTGGTATCTGTACTGCAGTTGGCATCTGCAAAAGCCATGACAGGGAAACATAGTGGAGTGATAACGCGCGTGCAAGCAGTTGCTCCCAACGCCACTTGGGTACACTGCAGCATCCACCGAGAGGCTATTACTGCACTATGCAATGATACGGGCAGTGACCATGTAATGCTTTTACAACATACAGAAATGAGCTGGTTATCAAGGGGCAAGGTATTGACACGTTTTTTTAAATTGAGAGACGAGCTTACAGTTTTCTTTACGGACCATAATTTTCCCTTACCTGACCGCTTGCATGATGATGAGTTTCTCACACAACTGGCCTATCTGGGTGATGTTTTTCTCGCCTGAATGATCTGAACCTAGGATTACAGATCAAATCAAATCATCATCAATGTACAGAAACCCAGCCTAAAACCCCAAACAGCAAGAAATGCAGGTGTAGAAGCACGGTGGCTATGAAAAACTCCCTAGAATGGCCAAAACCTAGGAAGAAACCTAGAGAGGAACCAGGCTATGAAGGGTGGCCAGTCCTCTTCTGGCTGTGCTGGGTGGAGATTATAACAGAACATGGCAAAGATGTTCAAATGTTCATAAATGACCAGCATGGTCAAATAATAGTAGTCACAGTGAACAGGTCAGGGTTCCATAGCCACAGGCAGAACAGTTGAAACTGGAGCAGCAGCACGGCCAGGTGGACTGGGGACAACAAGGAGTCATCATGCCAGGTGGTCCTGAGGCATGGTCCTAGGGCTCAGGTCCTCCGAGAGAGAGAAAGAAAGAAAGAAAGATAGAAAGAGAATTAGAGAGAGCCTACTTAAATTCACACAGGACACCAGATGATGGGGTGCCACAGGGTTCAATTCTTGGGCCGACTCTCTTCTTTGTTTATATCAATGATGTCGCTCTTGCTGCTGTTGAGTCTCTGATCCAACTCTACGCAGACGACACCATTCTGTATACTTCTGGCCTTTCTTTGGACACTGTGTTAACAACCCTCCAGACGAGCTTCAATGCCATACAACTCTCCTTCCGTGGCCTCCAACTGCTCTTAAATTCAAGTAAAACTAAATGCATGCTTTTCAACCGATCGATGTCTACACCTACCCGCCCATCCAGCATCACTACTCTGGATTGTTCTGACTTAGAATAGGTGGACAGCTACAAATACCTAGGTGTCTGGTTAGACTGTAAACTCTCCTTCCAGACTCACATAAAACATCTCCAATCCAAAGTTATATCTAGAATTGGCTTCCTATTTCGCAACAAAGCATCCTTAATTTATGCTGCCAAACAAACCCTCGTAAAACTGACCATCTTACCGATCCTCGACTTTGGCGATGTCATTTACAAAATAGCCTCCAACACCCTACTCAACAAATTGGATGCAGTCTATCACAGTGTCATCCGTTTTGTCACCAAAGCCCCATATACTACCCACCACTGCGACCTGTATGCTCTCGTTGGCTGGCCCTCGCTTCATACTCGTTGCCAAACCCACTGGCTCTAGGTCATCTACAAGACCCTGCTAGGTAAAGTCCTGCCTTATCTCTGCTCGCTGGTCACCATAGCTGCACCCACCCATAGCACGCGTTCCAGCAGGTATAGCTCACTTGTCACCCACAAAGCCAATTCCTCCTTTGGCCGCCTCTCCTTCCAGTTCTCTGCTGCCAATGACTGGAACAAACTACAAAAATCACTGAAACTGGAAACAGTTGTCTCCCTCACTAGCTTTAAGCACCAGCTGTCAGAGCAGCTCACAGATCACTGCACCTGTACACAACCCATCTATAAATAGCCCGAACAACTACCTCTTCCCCTACTGTATTTATTTATTTATTTATTTAGCTCCTTTGCACCCCCGTATTTCTACTTTGCACAGTCATCTACTGTCAAATCTACCATTCCAGTGTTTTAATTGCTATATTGTATTTACTTCGCCACCATGGCCTATTTATTGCCTTTACCTCCCTTATTTCACCTCATTTGCTCACATTATTCTTCTACTGTATTATTGACTGTATGTTTGTTTTACTCCATGTGTAACTCTGTGTTGTTATATGTGTCGAACTGCTTTGCTTTATCTTGGCCATGTCGCAGTTGTAAATGAGAACTTGTTCTCAACTTGCCTACCTGGTTTAATAAAGGTGAAATAAAAATTTAAAAAATAAAAATAAGACAGGAGAAATACTCCAGATATAACAGACTGACCCTAGCCCCCCGACACATAAACTACTGCAACATAAATACTGGAGGCTGAGGGACTCTCAGGGACTCTCCGCAGCTATATTCAATCTGCGGGACAAAATTGAGGCTATGATTAAGAAGTTGGAGCTCTTCTCTGTCTGCATTAACATGGACAACACATAGGTCTTTCCATCATTGTATGATTTTTTGTATGTAAATGAACTCAAGCTTACCGACAATGTCAAATGTGATATAGCGAAGCACCTGAGTGAGTTGGGTGCGCAATTACGTTGGTACTTTGCCGAAAAGGATGATACAAACAACTGGATTCGTTATCCCTTTCATGCTCTGCCTCCAGTCCACTAACCGATATCTGAGCAAGAGAGCCTCATCAAAATTGCAACAAGCGGATCTGTGAAAATTGAATTTAATCAGAAGCCACTGCCAGATTTCTGGATTGGGCTGCGCTCAGAGTATCCTGCAAATTGCGCTGTTAATACCTATGTGAGAGTGGATTCTTGGCCCTCACTAGCATGAAAACTAAATACAGGCACAGACTGTGTGTGGAAAATGATTTAAGACTGAGACTCTCTCCAATACAACCCGACATTGCAGTTATGTGCATCCTTTCAAGCACACCCTTCTCATTAGTTATTCACAATTTCCGATGAACAAATAAGGTTTTATATGTAAGATGGTTAAATAAAGAGCAAAATTCTTGATTAATATTATATTAATATTTGTGCCCTGGTCCTATAAGAGTTCTTTGTCACTTCCCACAGGCCGGGTTGTGACAAAAACACTAATTCTTATGTTTAATAAATGTATTGTATAGTGTGTGTGTGTGTGTGGGAGGCTTACAATTATGGTGCTAGAGGGGGTATGCAGCTGGAGGTTGAATGTTTGAAGGGCTACGGGACTACAAAAACCACTGTTCTAGTTTAACTACAGCATTGGGGGAAAAAATAAAAATATTTAATAAAAATATCAAATTAAAGACTCATGTACAGACTGAATTGGCGAGAGAAGCAGAACATCTAACATCTCACAACAAAACATAGCCTATCTCTTATGTCATCACTAAGAACACTATAAACACGGTATTAAAGCCCAGTGCACACTACTACTCCAAATTCAGAGGAGGCTGGTGAGGGGAGGACGGCTCATAATAATGGAATGGAGTGAATGGAATGGTATCAAACACATGGAAACCAGGTGTTTCAGACCATTCCATTTATTCTGTTCCAGCAATTACCATGAGCCCGTCCTCCCAATTTAAAATGCCACCATCCACCAGTGACTCATATACAGACCAGTACCGTGACAACAGCTGTGTACCGTAGGTCTGTCAGTGTTGCCCTTCAGTGATCAGTAAAATGAGCAAAGAGAGCCTTGCTGGCCACGAGGGCCCTGGCACATTCTCAACTTGGTAAACACTGCTGGACTGTCGTTCAGATGGAGTTAATACAGAGGAATGAATCTAGTCTATGGTTTTTCTTTTCAGAGAGTTCCAGCACAATGAAATGTCACTCGACCATTCTTATTCACTGCTGTCATCTTTCTTGTATATCGCCATATAAAGCTGGTATAATCATATATAATGGATTAGAATATACAGTAGCATTTTATATGGATAGTCATATAACCCTAGCTTTATGGTTGTACCATCTTCACATGTTCATCCCTGCATGTTTAACCCTTTATTACTTGCTCACCAATGTAGCCAAAGGATTATAATGAATAAACATTATTAAAAACACTATGGTATTATCAGTTTGTGCTTTCTGTTCTTACAATTCGAATGAATAATGTGACAGAAATTCAATCCCTTCTCTCTTGATATTAGAACACTGAATACATCTAGAGGCTTAACTTCTATCAAGCATAGAATTAGAAACATACAAAAGAAGAAGAAGCATAGAATTGTCATGCACCCACTGCACTGAAAACTATCGTCCCAATAAGAGGGATAAATAACGCTGAAATTAAATTGTGTCGGTGAGCATTCATTAGATACTGTACATGAGATTAGCTTAAAAGACTGCAGTGCATGAAGGGGATGTTTATTACTACAGTAGCTGTGGGTCTCTGAAGAAAGGAAAACACAGTCAACTGTACACAACACATTAGGAAAAAATGATTCTGTCAAGAGGAGATTCTCATGTTCAGCACTATGCTAATGTGAACCTATAAATGAGAGCAAACGGTTCCAAAAGGGTTCTTCGGCTGTCCCCATAGGAGCACCTTTTTTGGTTCCAGGTACAACTCTTTTGGTTTCCATGTAGAACATCTGTGGAAAGAGTTCTATATGAACACAAAAACGTTTTACCTGAAACTAAAAGATTTCTCCCTGGAACCAAAAAAGGTTATTCAAAGGGTTCTCCTATGGGGACAGCCGAAGAACCCTTTTAGGTTCTAGATAGCACCTTTTTTTCTAAGAGTGTTGAAACCTCATTAAATACGTCAAAATAAGATAAATTCAAAAATACAATGGTTAGACCAATGTGACAACATGAACACAACTAATAAAATAATTGGTACTGTGTGGATTCCTCTTGGATACCTTGCCTTATACAAGCTGTAGTTTAGATTCCTGTAATATTGGATTCAGGGTTCTAGTGCGTTAATCCCAAAAGAGTATGCCACCACTACATCGAGTCACTATTGTAAAAATGTCCATTCTTTAATGCTTTCCTTGTACCTATGTTTGTCCTGTGTAAATGCACGCTTTTCTTTGGGTGCTGAAATCTTTAGTTTTTGATCAAATACATTTTACGTGATGTCTGTCAAACTGCTCCCTGTAATCCACTGTTTTCCAAAGGAGTGGGAAGTTAAAACTTCAAACGCAATACTTTTATAAATATAAACATTGTATCGCTTACTGTGTACCTGTGCTTGTCCTGATTGTTATAGAGTTGTCAGTTGGATTTGGAAATGATAAAAAATAAAAGCATTCTTAATGTCCCCTGCATAAACAAAAAAATTGGCCGTGCAATGACAAGCTGCTCATTCTCCATTAACAAACAACTGCTCCCTTGGCAGAGGTCCAGTAAAATGCTACTTTTATCAGAAACTACAGATTTCAGCACCCAAAGAAAAGTGTTCATGTACACAGGACAAATATAGGTATAAGGAAAGCATTAAAAAATGGACGTTTCTACAAGTATCGACTGACAGCGACTCGATGTGGTCGGAGGTAAAGTCCACCCACACTCGTCACAACTCAACTTTAATGGTATGTACACTACCGGTCAAAAGTTTTAGAACACCTACTCATTCAAGGGTTTTTCTTTATTTTTTACTATTTTCTACATTGTAGAATAATAGCGAAGACATCAAAACTATGAAATAACACATGGAATCATGTAATAAACAAAAATGTGTGAAACAAATCAAAATATATTTTATATTTAAGATTCTTCAAATAGCCACCCTTTGCCTTGATGACAGCTTTGCACACTCGCAAAGCACCTCCACACCTCCACACCTCCTCATCCATGCATTACAGTGGGAAATACACATGCGGAGATCATCCGTTCACCCACACTGCGTCTCACAAAGACACGGCGGTTGAAAACAACTTGGTCTTTTACCAAATAGTGCTATCTTCCATATACCCCACCCCTCCACCCCACCTTGTCACAGCACAACTGATTGGCTCAAACGCTTTAAGAAGGAAAGAAATTCCACAAAATGAACTTTCAACAAGGCACACCTGTTAATTGAAATGCATTCCAGGTGACTGCCTCATGAAGCTGGTCGGGAGAATGCCAAGAATGTGCAAAGCCGTCATCAAGGCAAAGGGTGGCTATTTGAAGAACTTCAAATATAAAATATATTTTGATTTGTTTAACATTTTTTTGGTTACTACATGATTCCATATGTGTTATTTCATTGTTTTGATGTCTTCACTGTTATTCTACAATGTAGAAAATAGTTCAAGTAAAGAAAAACCCTTGAGTGAGTAGGTGTTTTTAAACTTTTGACCGGTAGTGTATATTGTGGAGTTGAGTCAACTCAACCCAGGTAGGATGTCGATTAAGGCAGCCCCCCGCACATCTCTGATTCAGAGCGGTTGGGTTAAATATGGAAAACACATTTCAGTTGAATACGTTCAGTTGGACAACTGACTAGGTATCCCCCTTTCCCTTTCCTTTCCCTTATATCTGAACATTAACATCCTCAAGAGCATTGATTGGAATTTCCAAATAGAATATGTCCCCTAATTCATTTCTTCTTTGCTTGTTTGTTAGAGTTATCTAAGATGTATTATTCAGTTAAGGGGTCACATGTCCCACCGGATGCAATCAAAGCCTGTACACACAACACACTGACATACTGGGTGTCCCACACCAAAGAAATCCCTTCTGCAGTATGTGTGTACATCTCATTCGATTATAGCCTAAATGTTGTGTTATAGGGCTTCAGTGGAGGAGTCATTTGGAAGGCCAAGTTACATAGGCTGTCAAATATCACAACAATATATCCCCCAGAATCTGAGGACTAGAGTTGAATCCGAGTTCTATCAGACCATGATAAATGAGCAATACCTTCTATATCTTTTATAATACAAAAATGTTTTTCCACAAAAAGAGTGCCTTTTGCATCCCTTTGATGTATAGAAAGTGTGGACCAATATTGAATTGTAGCCCCCAGAATCTGAGGATTGAGAAATTAATCAGAGTTGTATCAGACCTTGAGTAATACCTTCTATATCTTTGATAATAAAAAAAAGACTGAATGTTCCCACCCAATGATAAAAACAAACCTCAAACACAACAGCAGACAGGTCTCAGGTCAGAGGGCTGGTCATCGGGTTTTGTCAGATGTATGGGTCATTTCTGAAGATTATTATTTATTTAATGTATTTAGTTATTCATTAATTTACATCTGTCCCTCATTTGAAGGTCAACCCCAACACTGAACTCTCATTTTAATACGGTGAAACTATTCCTTTTTTATTTATTGAACATCTGAACAGTCAGCTGGTCAGCTGGTTCTAATCTTTTTGGCAAGTTGCTGGAGTTTTGTGTTGAAAAACTGAGTGGGTCGAGCATAACCAGGGCCTGTCCTTGCCATTCTGCCGCCATAGGCGAGACCCCCCCTCCAAAACTAGAATAGTCCCAGTAAGCAAAATGACATTAAAAATACGTCGAAGTTGGGTTCAATTTAGGTTCTGAATTAAAGGTGAAAAGGTATTTTCCGTATGTTTAAAATACATATTTTCCAGGACATTGAAAAGGCATCTTTTCCAGACATTGAAAAATACGTCTTTTCCAGACGCTGAAATCAGGTGAATTTTCGGTTCTGAATGAAAGCTGAAAATACTTATTTTCCTGATGCTGAAAATACGTATTTTGCAGATGTTGAAAATATGTATTTTCCAGATGTTGAAATCAGGGAACTTTTTGGTTCTGAATAAAAGTTGAAAATAAGTATTTTATAGACATCTATGTTTGGGCCAAATCAAGGCTGGTCCAGACCGGACAAAATCTGAACCAAACATAGACTGATTGGTTCGGATTTGGTCCGGAAAGAACCAAAAACCAATGTCCGTGGATGTGGAAATCAAGACCGGTCCGGAACTGCAACAAAAAAAGACGTCCAAAAGGCGTTGGCGTCGGTCCATGCTTACTGAGGTGTAGCCTACAATGTTGCCTGACATTTTATTTTATGAATGCCCATCGATGTGGTAAGCCTACTGTTTGTAAAACACCCCAAAAAATGACATCCAGACAGGACCAAAAAAGACATCCAAAAGATGTTGGCTCGTGCTTACTGGGGTGTAGCCTACCATGTCAGACAGCAATAGAATTGTATGAATCCCGATCCACTCGGCTTTATTAGTCTTGATTCCTGTGACTAATCAATTTGGCTATTTAAGCTCTGAATATTAGTTACCTGGGGCAGCAGGTAGCCTAGTGGTTGCTGGATCAAATTCCTGAGCTGACAAGGTAAAAATCTGTTGTTGTGCCTCTGAACAAGGCAGTTAACCCACTATCCCCCAGTAGGCTGTCATTGTAAATAAGAATTTGCTCGGAACTGACTTGCCTAGTTAAATGAAGGTTGAATAAATAAATGTGATGCTATCACAAGCCTATTTGCAGTGTTTACACAAGTATTTCATTTTATTGCTGAGATCAGCTTGTCAAAATTGTACTGATACAAACTTGACACCACTGATCATGACAATGGGGTGAAACACCTGGAAAGCAGTTGTGATTGTCCATTTGATTATTTGATTGAGTGCCATTTAGGTTAGGCTATTTGATGGGAGAAACCTGCATGATGTAAAAAGTGTCCGTCTCATTACATAGTCATACATTTTATCTACAGCCAGTAGCCAGTAGGCGAGAGAAAAGGTCACACACTCTTTCTACCATGTCCTATATCTGCTACATTATTTATGTAGGATCATTGTTTTGCGCTGTACAGATGCATCTCTCCAATAGCACCCTGGAGAGGTGCGCTAGGAATGGACAAGCAAAAATATTGGGCGCCCCTGCATTATCAAAGGGCGGCATCAGCGCTCACCTAAAAAGCCCATATGCCGCTGGTTGAGAGAAATGGGCATTTTGTTGTTGTTGGAGGTGTGTCTTGGTCAGTTTAATTCAGAATATGCCGCCCTCGTCAATCTGCTGCCATAGGCGGCTGCCTAATCCTGTTTAATGAGCGGGCCAGCCGTGACCATAACACGTCAACCCTGTTACCATAGACAGACAGGGTAGAATGTTTTTTACAATTTCATTATTTTTTTTCAATTGCCACTCCCTGCTGTACACAACAAGTTTTATTTCATCAACCCTGTCGTCAACCCTGTTACAGTTAACCCTGTTACATTATTTGGCACTTAATAGGACTTACTATAGTACTTATTTTATTTAACCTCTTGAGATGGGAAACTTATTTTTAAAACTTGAACATGTGCTCTTTATGACAGAATGTTAAAATTAGGTGAATTCAAAAGGTTTTCTTGACCAAGTTACACTTCTCAAAAGGCACCAAATTGGTGGAACGACCCTGCTAATCAAAGCCCAAGACAGGAAACAGTACATCAAGAGCAATGTCTCTCTCCGTTCTACAATAGAGATGAATATAAAACTTCTCACTTCATAATCAACAAGCACCTTTGCCAAATTCCAAATAGTTGGCATTATGCAGTGATTAATTATTTGATCATAAACCCATCTCTCTGAGAGAATAGCTGATTCTGAATGTACATAATTTATTCATAGTATAACACCAATTCAAATCAAGATAGTTGTAAGACAGACAGAATGGATTCAGACCCACACTCTAAAACACAGAGAACATGAACGTGGCCCAAAAATGGTTATGAAGTTATGTTGCTGATAAATCTAATTATTTTCTTCTGACATTATTGTATACCAATAAAGACCACAATTCAACACAGATTTAATTTGAAAGTAATACAATATGCCTGCATGATAAGGCTCTTGGAAATCTCAACAATAATCCATCCATGTTTTTGAACACATATCTGTACCAATGGTTTGTTACATTGATTACATAGCTTCATGTGGTATGTTGAATTCTTCTTGTATCCATGGACAAAACCTATTCGGGGTTGTTCATACAACCACAGTGCATCTACCATCGGGAAATGGAATATCTTTGTTGAAAAAAAAGCATCATATTGGATTGATGCATGCCTAATAACCAGGCTGCTATTATAGAATATAATTTATTTTGCTAGTTTGGGTTTGTGCCCATCTGTTGACATAAGTATAAATTGTTAGGGTAAATTGTCTCTCAATCAAGTGAAGGGGAGTTAAATTCTCAATTGTAAGGGATAGATCATATATTGCAAATCAAGAATACTTTCAATTCAAATCAGTCATACTTCATTTGAGTCACTCAATACTTATCACATTATAGAACCCACAACAGACAATTGTAAACATATATATATATATATATATATATATATATATATATATATATATATATATATATATATGTTTAGAATGATATATATATCATTCTGTGCATTCATTAATTTGAAATACAATACTGAGTTGTATTCTTCTCCAGCGTCCATAATGAGGCCAAGTTAAAGTATTCAGTCCATTATAACATTTTTATTTCACAAATGAGATGTCGCATATCTGGTTAATGTAATACACTTTTACTGTATAACTACCCTCCAAGGTGTGGTTTCTTGGTGGGAGTTGGAGACATCATTCATGTCTTGAAAGAAAGGAATCCAGTAGTAAAGCATGTACATTTGAGAGCTGTGCCTAAAACAATCGCACAGTAGGCCTACAGTATACGCACCAACATTAAAGTGACTTGAGTTGCCAGCCGAGGAATTCTGAAATAGGCAAACCATTCATTTCTCTAATGACACACTTTTGAAATCCACATAGGCATAACATTCACAGACAAAACATATATTCTCACGACCATGATAGTTACAGTATATGCACAGAAAGCAATTGTCAACTCAGGAATATGTTATGAGAAAATCAAACCATTCAGAGTTTAGATAATATAAATCAATAAATAGTGTAGTGCCATTATATTTACTCAGGAAAGGTTTTTGTTGACCATACAATTACATAAGTTGAAGAGTGAACACAACAGCTACTCTATCAATGCAAGATGGCCAACAGGACACTTTCCCCACGTGTATTTCAGGAAGTTAGAGAAGGTGGGTGAGATTAAGTTTGTGTGGAAAATGTCTAGTCTTATGGAACTATCTACATTATTCACATTTCACACACCTTTTCTTTACATTTCATCTGTTGATAGATTGGATCGAATAATTATCTTTCAAATCTCCCAATTATTTAAGATATTGTAAAAAAAATGAATATTGCAAAAATGCACTGTAAACAAATGGTAAGAAGGAATTTCACATGGGTTGCAGATGCTACAGGCTATGTGGCAGCCATTGACGACATAGCAAATTGAAATCATTGGCTGTAAATGCCAAATCGGTTAATTCAAATAAGCATTTAAATCAAACAAACTATTATGAATAACCCAATGCGTAAATATTAAATTAATAAAGAAATGATTGTGCATAAAATCAAATGTTAACATATAGTATACAATTGTGATCTCTTCAACAAAGTATCACATATGCCTCCACTGAGGCTAACCAACACATGACAGGGAGGTCAATGGTGACGTCAAAAGGCCAGACCTACTGCAGTGTCCAAATCTTGAGCATGCCTCCACTACTTTTCAGTTCAATGACAATATTGCATCTACAACATCTGTTTAGACATAAAGTTGTTTAATAGCCAGATCTCTTCTTGTTATGAGAATGGCCAGACAAAATAAACATGTGTTGTGGATCTTTGCAATGACCTGCTTCTCTGATGCAGTCCTATGCAATCACAAATGTTTTGTTTCATCAGACGAGACAGGATTTGTCTGGTGTACTCAAAACATTTCTAACTTTCTGGTTATGTCTACTTTCCCAGAGCGTTTTATCCTTGACTGTTCAATTTATCTGATTAAAATCTACCTGGTCTTATTTAAAGGTGCATTCAATTATTAATTCAACACCTGCATTGTCAGACTCATATCACAAGTTAATCCTGGTGTTAGAATGACACCCTCCAAATGAAGACAAGTGTGACACTAGTTATCACTTCTACAGAGAGTGTGTGTGACTGTACACGCAAGAAGGGGGTCATTTTATAGTTGGAAGATAGACATTGCTCTGAATTCGGCATTGTAATATCACACATGCCACACTTGCCAAGAAAAACAAATCCATGTCCCCTATAGGAAAGACATCTAAAAAGAGACATGGTGACTTAGAAAGGGCTGTCATGTAAACTTTTTAAAAGATGCTAAACATATTCTGGGACTGTTAAGTTTGTGAGGGAAGAATTGTTGTGAAGTGTTGATCCTCTGTTGAAGTTGTCAAGTAACATGAGCATAGCAATGAGCTGTACTATGGCATTTTCTGGAGCAGTATTGCATTTGTAGAGGGATTCCCATTCCTATCAAACATCAACTCTTTCCAATGTCGCTTTTCTTCTCTCTGTAGCAATCCTTGACCACGGAACATAATATCATCCATCCTTTAGCTAGATCCAACTGATGTAGAAATGTTTTAATTATACAGTAACAACACGTTGTTGATAAAGTCATTTGAATGGTGAGGTTTTCTATCTTTTTACAGAGAGAAAACAAGGAAACCAGAGAACGTAGAGTATTGCCATCCGCCAACTAGATTCCCCTTCTCCAATTTAAGGTAGACCTTGTCCTCTTTATCCAAAAAGAGCAGAACTCCATTGGTGGCTGCCTCTCGAGTTACGTCTTTGTCACCCGCAAAAGCTGAGATGACAGGTTTCCCATTCAACATTAAGTTCACCTAGATGACCCAAAGAGACAGCAATGAGAAAAAATAAACGAGACAGCGGAGAAATACAGCTAATGTTCCTACAGTTAAAGTCCCCATGATATTACTGCATGCCCATAGTCAAACATTGTAATCATCCACAGATACCTACTGTAGCTATTTGCTATTCAATTCTGATCTTGGTTCAAATATGAACGGTATGCAGAAGCCCTCCCCTTGACAATGTACTTTGAAAAAACAACCTCTTTTTTTAGCTTAGTTTTGTCACTCTCTTAAATAGCCTGAATAATAAGATGGTATGTTTAAGAAACTAATGTAGTCTCCTCCCACTTTTCACACTGTTAGAGAGGTCAGAATTCACCAGGATTTGGAAATTGAGGCTACAATTGTGCAAACATACATAACCAAATTAGAAGATTAGCCATGCAGTGGCTGTGATTTCCCATGAATGTTTTATAGCGGGCGGCAGGGTAGCCTAGTGGTTAGAGTGTTGGACTATTAACCGGAAGGTTGCAAGTTCAAACCCCCGAGCTGACAAGGTACAAATCTGTCGTTCTGCCCCTGAACAGGCAGTTAACCCACTGTTCCTAGGCCGTCATTGAAAATAAGAATTTGTTCTTAAACTGACTTGCCTAGTTAAATAAAGGTTTAAAAAAATAGTACATTTTCCTAACATTAACACAGGTAATTGATGAGGTAACTCATCTATTGAAATTAAGTTATTTGTCAGAGATTTGTCTCAGCTTTCTCTCATAACCTGCAGTGCACCATTCTGTCAATGCAAATCCAATATGTCCAAATAGTCCTACACAGGAAATAGTCCAGAATAGACTTAGACAAGATAGTCTTAGACACATTTCCTAATCTGTAATACACTGTTAATAACTCCATTACAAGGCCCTTTCAAAGAATGTAGCCATAGAAAATGTATATCAAAGTATGTCTCTGGGGAATCAAATTATATCATAACTGGAGCTAAATTGCTGAATCAATTAGGCCAAAACAAATTGCTTACCTGTATAGTCTGGCTCTGGTACACTTTTATAACGTGAAAATTAAAACTGTAGATCCCTTTTCTGGGTGACAAAAACACTGACTCCAATGTGAAATAGTTGCCTATATTCACAAGAACCTAGAGAAAGAAGAATAAGGCATTTTAGAAGGTGAATAAATATTATCCTCAATGGTTCAACTAACTATTCAAATAATTATGGCTCAACCACCAGCTGTTTATCTGGTGACACTCAAATTAGGGTAACAAGACTGTAGTGTTAAATCTGATATTTCAGCAGTCGTAGACCCCTCAACTCCTTAGAGAAAAGAATGTACTGACAGTTTTAATCATGTGATGTGACATTCCATGCAGCCTGTGACTAAACCTACAAGACACAAAGAGATTTGTGAGTGTGACTTCAATCAAGCACATCGCCACAAACCTCTAGGACCAACTGCCAGATATAGATTTAATGATTCTTTAACAACAGCGATGACTAAAAACCCCAGCTGTAATCTTGCCCAATAGGCTTCCAATTAGGCAGATTCAGCCAATGATTTATGTAAAGTCTTGGCTATGTTGAGGTGATTTATGTAAGGTTTTGGCGATGAAGAGGTTATTTATGTAAGGCTTTGGCGATGAAGAGGTGATGTATGTAAGGTCCTTCTAGTTGAGGTGCCACCAGGAGTTGTACTATCACAGTGATTTTAGGATAAAATATTTTGCCTGTGAGGTGGTGGGGCCCCCCAACCAAATCTTGCTTAGGGCCCCCAAAATGCTAGAAATGGCCCTGGTGGTACCACCCAATCAAATTGATGAAGCCAAACCAAGCATCTCAATCGTGTGTGTGTGTGTGTGTGTGTGTGTGTGTGTGTGTGTGTGTGTGTGTGTGTGTGTGTGTGTGTGTGTGTGTGTGTGTGTGTGTGTGTGTGTGTGTGTGTGTGTGTGTGTGTGTGTGTGTGTGTGTGTGTGTGTGTGTGTGTGTGTGTGTGTGTGTGTGTGTGTGTGTGTATGTGTGTGTGGACGTGTTTAACTATTTTTACCAACTGGGGACATTTTGTTGGTCCCCAAAAGGTCAAATGCTATTTCTAGGGGGTTTAGGGTTAAGGTTAGAATTAGTGTTAGGTTAGAATTAGTGTTAGGTTTAGAATTAGGTTTAGGGTTAGGAGCTAGGGTTAGTTTTAGGTTAGGTTAAGGTTAGGTTTTTGGGTTAAGCTCAGGTTTAGGGTTAGGGGTTATGGAAAATAGGATTTTCAATGGGACTGAATTGTGTGTCCCCACAAGGTGTGTGTGTGTGTGTGTGTGTGTGTGTGTGTGTGTGTGTGTGTGTGTGTGTGTGTGTGTGTGTGTGTGTGTGTGTGTGTGTGTGTGTGTGTGTGTGTGTGTGTGTGTGTGTGTGTGTGTGTGTGTGTGTGTGTGTGTGTTTCGAGGGGGTTGGATCAAAAGCAAAAATCTATTGCACAAGGACTGGGAAATGTTCTTGGTTGCCTCTGAGAACAGTATTGATGTATATACTGACTCTGTGACTGAATTCATCAGGAAGTGCATAAATTAAATCAAAATCTAATTTAATTTGTCACATACACATTGTCACATACACGTGTGTAAAGAATGAGCGGTAAATTCAGGTGCATGTGTGATTGTGACAGGGCGTGTGCTATGTCCTATTCTCAGATGAACCCCTACCATTGCTTCTGTCTGCTGGTCATTTATAGCCCTTTATTGTGTTTGATCACATGTGAGCTATACCCATTATTGTTGATCAATCATTAAAATTAAAATAAACCAATCAGTCAATCAATAATTAACTATTATTGATACATGCAGGTTGCTCTCTAAACCAACTGTTAGACCCCTCCAAATATTTTTGTTTTGTTTCATTATTTCAATGTAGTTTTGCTGGGGGAAAAACCTGCCACTAAATCCTCAATTACCTATGTAGCCTAAAACGTGGATCCTACACAGCATTGCAGCGCAGTTTTATCACGGAAACTTTGATGTTATAAAATTGAAGTAAAATGAAACATTATCTACTATCTCAAAAACATACAAAACCGTCTTACTTGGTCGAAGTATATGATTCTTGTTTTATTGCTCATCTCCGACGGTTCGTGATTGTTGCTCCGGACCGCAGAAAAAGCGACTTTGGAGTTTGCGGCACGTACCGAAATACCAAGAGGAGAGGACGAGCCCTTCCAATCCGTAGTCGGATTAGAGTCGCAAACCACAAGACATTTGCCCTCCAGGACTACAGGCTCCGTGTCATTCTGAGCTCCCACAAACTCAGAGATCAACGCCAAACTGAACATAAGAACAAGAGAGATTACCATCACCTTGTACAACAACCGTAACAGCCCCATTTTTAAAAAAAGACTCCGTATGAAGTTCCGAGTCCTCCTCTCTGGTCCCCCCGTCGCACACGTTTCTGACGAGTTAAAATTCTTATTGGATCCAGCCGTATGCTATATTGGTGAAAGACATATTTTCATCAACATCCAGATCTTCAAATGTTGACAATTGATTGAAATGAAGATCCAGTTTATTTTCTCTTTGTCTCATTTTCTTTTACATGGTGTTTGTGACTAAAATAATAATCCGAAATAGGTGGCTGCATGAGGGTTTCAATCTGAGGAGAAGAAGCGCAATGACTGGTTGATGCTCTGAGACTCCAAATTACGCGGTATGACTCCTAGTCCCCGTGGTGATATGCCTACGCACGGTCAAGACGCATTCATTTACCAACGTATGTATGTATGCAAATATTTTTTACACAGTTCGTTTTTTTTCTATTATGCATCTTTATCGCCAGGTTTTTATCGTGACATATTCCTCACATCAGTATTTCTGTTGCCTATACCTGACCTCGTTCAAGAAAGTTACAACAATGAGATTGGATACATAGTGGATGCAAGTCAAGGTATGGACTAGACTGTTAATCAATTCGATCTTTGGTCATAAACATAATTGTTTGGAGATCAAACAAAGCTTTTTGTTTAGAACAGTGGATATTTGGTATTTATTTTCCACAAATTTATAATAAGCGGTCTTTAAACAATTAACCCTATAATAAATATTATTTAAAAAAAGAGTCCCTTAATGACACCAAACTAACCTGAATGGATCCATTAAATGGTATGGAATCCACTTAATGGAATTACAAAGTTTTACACACTTCTGCATGTAGACTGGTTGCACCCTCTGTTCAGCTATTACATGTCATGACAGGAATGGCAAGGAGTGGAATGTTAGCTAAAAAGACTGTCAAGAGTATGATGCTCTGTTGTATTATACAAAGCTGTTATACAAGGCAAATCTGTTCCATGTTGGTTCAACATTGTTTTATTGAAAGGACATGGAAACAACGTTGATTCAACCAGTGTGTGCTCAGTGGCTGGTGTGTGAAGAGAGGCCTCTATAAAATTGCTCAGCTTTTGACTTTGGAACACAAATTGAATGAATATTCCAACAACAGCCCCCCAGCAATTAATTAATTTTAAAACAAATGCAATCTATAAAGATGGGAACAAAACTGTTTTGTCATTGGAATTACAGACTCTGGGGCTTTATTAAAAATAGAAATCTCGCTGGCAATTATTGCCTATTCAAAATAAATGATAGGATATAGAGATTTTAAACAATGACAATGCTGCTTAGCCCCATTATAGGCCGACATACGTCACTGTAAACTGACTTGCCACATAGTGCATACTGTACATTAGTCACTGTAACAATGGTCCTAACAACATCTGGTTAATGGTAACCACTGAATTTAGAGTAAAACTATTGGGTCAAAGAACCATCAGTTATGACATAATATTGACTGGCTGTTGCATTCACCTCAGACAGTTGTATGATCAGTGGGAGTGAGACATGTAAGCCATTGGAGATTGTTCAAACTTGGGCCATCACAACATGGTCAGCATTGGACACTTCAAGAGGCTAACAATCTAGGGATAAAAATACTTTGTTGGATCAAAAGCAAAAATCTAATTGCACAAGGACTGGGAAATGTTCTTGGTTGCCTCTGAGAATAGTATTGATGTATAGACTGACTCGGTGACTGAGTTCATCAGGAAGTGCATAAATCAAATCAAAATCAAATTGTATTTGTGACACACACGTTTAGCAGATTTTATTGCAGGTGTAACGAAATGGTTGTGTTTCTAACTCCAACAGTGCAGTAATATCTAACATTTCACAACAACACACACAATACATACAACCTAAAAGTAAAACATTGGAGTTAAGGAATATATAAATATTAAGATGAGCAATGTCAGAGAGGCATAGACTAAAATACAGTAGAATAAAATATAGTATATACAGTTGAATTTGGAAGTTTACATACACCTTAGCCAAATACATTTAAACACCCACACCCAATGGGGAACACCCATTTGCGACCAAGCTTTAACTTCCTGACTGATGTCTTGAGATGTTGCTTCAATATATCCACATGATTTTCCTTCCTGATGATGCCATTTATTTTGTAAAGTGCACCAGTCCCTCCTACAGCAAAGCATCGCCACAACATGATGCTGCCACCCCGTGCTTCACGGTTGGGATGGTGTTCTTCAGGTTGCAAGCCTCCCCATTTTTCCTCCAAACACAATGATGGTCATTATGGTCAAATAGTTCTATTTTTGTTTCATCAGACCAGAGGACATTTCTCCAAAAAATATGATCTTTGTCCCAATGTGCAGTTGCAAACTGCATTCTGTCTTTTTTTATGGGGGATTTGGAGCAGTGTTTTTTTCCCTTGCTGAGCGGCCTTTCAGGTTATGTCGATATAGGACTCGTTTTACTGTGGATATAGATACTTTGGTACCTGTTTCCTCCAGCATCTACACTTTGTCCTTTGCTGTTGTTTTGGGATTGATTTGCACTTTTCGCACCAAAGTACATTCATCTCTAGGAGACAGAACGCATCTCCTTCCTGAGCTGTATGATGGCTGCGTGGTCCCAAGGTGTTTATACTTGCGTACTATTGTTTGTACAGATGAACATGGTACCTTCAGGCATTTAGAAATTGCTCCCAAGGATGAACCAGACTTGTGGAGGTCTAAAAAAAACATTTTTTTTCTAAGGTCTTGGCTGATTTCTTTTGATTTTCCCATGATGTCAAGCAAAGAGGCACTTGAAATACATCCACAGGTACACTTCCAATTGACTCAAATTATGTCAAATAGCCTATCAGAAGCTTCTAAAGCCATGACATAATTTTCTGGAATTTTACAAGCTGTTTAAAGTCACAGTCAGCTTAGTGTATGTAAACTTCTGACTCACTGGCATTGTGATACAGTGCATTAATAAGTTAAATAATCTGTCTGTAAACAATTGTTGGAAAATGTACTTGTGTCATGCACAAAGTAGATGTCCTAACCGACTTGCCAAAACTATAGTTTGTTAACAAGTAATTTGTGGAGTTGTTAAAAAAACTAGTTTTAATAACTCCAAACTAAGTGTATGTAAACTTCAGACTTCAACTGTACATATGAGATGATGAAAGCAATAATATGTAAACATTATTAAAGCGGCCAGTGATTTCAAGTCTACAGTATGCATATGGGGCAGCAGCCTCTAAGATGCAGGGTTAGGTAACCGGGTGGAAGTCGCCTTGTGAGGGCTATTTAACAGTCTGATGGCCTTGAGATAGAAGCTGTTTTTCAGTCTCTTGGACCCAGCTGTCATGCACCTGTGTCTCGGGTCGTTGTTATACTTGATGATGAGCAAAGTGGAGGTGTTGTTTCCTACCTTCACCACCTGGGGGTGGCCCATCTGTACCCAGTTGGTACCCAGTTGGTACCCAGTTGGTACCCTGTACCCAGTTGGTTTCAGACCCAGGGCCCCGAGATCAATGATGCGTATGTTGTTCCCACTGTGACGATTAGAACTTATTCAAACCAAAAGCTTTGGATAGATTGCAGCATTCACACAAAACTGAAAGCACGAGCCCACCGCATTTAACCATGACAAGTGACTGGGAACATGTACGTGTACAAACAGACCAGCTATGCCCTCCGTAAGGCAATCAAAGAGGCAAATACAACAGTACAGGGACAAAGTGGAATCGCAATTTAACGGCTCAGACACGAGACACTCCGTGGCCGACATGAGTAAGACATTTAGCATGTTAACTCTCGCTAGGTTGCCGGTCCAGACAGCAACACAAGCTGCGTCCTCGGCACAATACGGACATATTCAGTCTCTCCCTATCCCAGTCTGTTGTCCCCACTTGCTTGAAAATGTCCACCATTATTCCTTCACCCAAGAAAGCAAAGGTAACTGAACTAAATTACTATCGCCACATAGCACTTACTTCTGTCATCAAGAAGTGCTTTGAGAGGCTAGTTAATATCTCTTAAGGATCAGACTCCTTTCTTCAATTCTTTCCTAAAATGACATACCCAAATCTATCTGCCTGTAGCTCAGGACCTGAAGCAAGGATATGCATATTATTGATACCATTTGAAAGTAAACACTTTGAAGTTTGTGGAAATGTGAAATTAATGTAGGAGAATATAACACATTAGATCTGGTAAAACATAATACAAAGAAAAAAACGTGTTTGTATTTTCTTGTTCCATCATCTTTGAAATGCATTATCTGATTTAGGACGCATTTTAAACTGATCCAATGAACTATTGCATTTCTGTTCAAAATGTTCTAGCAAGTCTGCCCAAATGTACCTAATTGGTCAATATATACATTTTTAAGTACATAACTGTACACTCTCTTCAAACAATAGGATGGTATGTTTTCACTATAATAGCTACTGTTTATTGGACGGTGCAGTTAGATTAACAATAATTTAATCTTTCTGCCCATATAAGATATGTCTATGTCTTGGGAAATGTTCTTGTTACTAATCACATTAGCGCATGTTAGCTCAACCATCCCGAGGGTGGGACACCGATCTGTAGAGATCCTTAAGAGTTAACTCAATCATCAAGTTCACTAACGACACAATAGTCATAGGACTGATTACCAACAACGATGAGACAGCCCACAGGGAGGAGGTGAGGCGCCTGGCGGAGTGGTGCCAGGAAAATAACCTCTTGCTCAAAGTCAACGAAACGAAGGAGCTGATCGTGTACTTCAGGCGACAGCAGAGAGAGCACGCCCCAATCCACATCGACGGGGCCGCAGAGGAGAGAGTGAAAAGCTTCAAGCTCCTCTGTACACATCACTGGCAACCTGAAATGGTTCATCCACACAGAAAGTTTGGCGAAGAAGGCGCAACAGCACCTTTTCAACCTCAGGTGCTGAAGAAATTCACCCTGGCCCCTAAGTCTGTCATAAACTTCTACAGATGCACCATTAAGAGCACCCTGTTGGAGTGTATCACCACCTAGTATGGCAATTGCGCCGTCCACAACCGCAGGGCTCTCCAGAGGGTGGCACACTGTCTGCCCTCCAGAACATCTACAGCACCCTGTGTCACAGAAAGGTCAAGAAGATGATAAAGGACCTCTGCGACCCGAGCCATGGCCTGTTCACCCCGCTACCATCTCGATGGCGCAGACAGTACAGGTGCATCAAAGCTATCTTTCTATCTCCAGGCCATCAGACTGTTAAATAGTCACCACTAGCCAGCCTCGACCCAGTACCCTGCCCTGAATTTAGTCACTGGTACGAGCTGCTACCACCCAGTACTCTACCCTACACTTTAGATACTGTCTGTACACTACTCGTGTTTCTTGTTTTTTTCGTTTATTTATTCAATTCACTCCTTGTACTTGCTTCCCGATTCCCAGCATACACGTTAGAAAATAACACCTCACCAAAAGGAAGCAACAGGGATTTTTATTTTTTACTGGTGTCATTGGGTCTAAAGGCGGCTGCCGACGCAACCGAGGATGCCTCAGCTGGCTCGTCAGGCTTCCATGTCTCAGCTGGCTCATAGGGATTCCATGCCTCAGTTGGCTCGTAGGGTTCCCAGCGCCTCAGCTGGCTCGTCGGGCTCCTGCGACACAGCTGGCTCGTAGGGATTCCATGCCTCAGCTGGCTCGCAGGGATTCCATGCCTCAGCTGGCTCGCAGGGATTCCATGCCTCAGCTGGCTCATAGGGATTCCATGCCTCAGTTGGCTCGTAGGGTTCCCAGCGCCTCAGCTGGCTCGTCGGGTTCCTGCGCCACAGCTGGCTCGCAGGGATTCCATGCCTCCGCTGGCTCGCAGGGATTCCATGCCTCAGCTGGCTCGCAGGGATTCCATGCCTCAGCTGGCTCACCGGGATTCCGTGCCTCAGCTGGCTCATTGGGTTCCCGTGCCCCAGCTGGCTCGTTAGGTTCCCGCGCCTCAGCTGGCTCGTTAGGTTCCCGCACCTCAGCTGGCTCTCTTTTTAAAATGAAGAAAACATTATCAGCTGAAATGTCTTGTGTCAATAAGTATTCAACCTCTTATGGCAAGCCTAAATAAGTTCAGGAGTAAAAATGTGCTTAACAAGTCACATAAGTTGCATGGACTAACTCTGTGTGCAACAGTGACTACCTCATTTCTGTACACCACACATACCTGCAAGGTCCTTCAGTCAAGCAGTGAATTTTAAACAGAGATCGAATCACAACGACCATGGATGTTTTTAATGCCTCGCAAAGAAGGGCATCTATTGTTAGATGGGGGGTGGGAGGATGCATTAAATATCACTTTGAGCGTGGTGAAGTTATTTGGATGGTGTATCATTACACCCAGTCACTACAAAGATACAGGTCCTTTCTACCTCAATTGTCAGAGAGTAAGGAAACTGGTCAGGATTTTCACTGAGGCCTATGGTGACATTAAAACAGTTAGAGTTTAATAGCTGTGATAGGAGAAAACTGAGGATGGATCAACAACATTGTAGTTACTCCACAATACTTACCAAAATGACAAAGTGAAAAGAAGGAAGCCTGTACAGAATAAAAATATTCCAAAACATGCATCCTGTTTGCAAGGCACTAAACTAAATCCGTAAAAAAAATGTGGCAAAGAAAGGAACTTTATGTCCTGAATACAAAGTGTTATGTTTGGGGAAAATCCAACACATCACTGAGGTCCAGTCTTCATATTTTCAAGCATAGTGTTGGCTGCATCATGTTATGGGCAATGTTCCCTCAACGCCTCGATCACACTGACAGCACCAATACATTATGGTACAACAGAAGTACATTCATTTCCAATGGAACGCTGCGTTTTGTTTCAGAAGCAGTTGCAGTACGTTCTGTGTGGTGCATATGTTGGATTTATCGAACATATGCATTAAATTGTATGTGTAGACTTGACAGAAAGTAGCAAAATGTAAATGTTTAACTTTTGTTGCACACATATCCAGTTAAATAAATAGTGAGATTACATAATAAAAAATGCTTTTATTTGTATTTAGTAGCATGAATCAATATTATTTATTCCGTGACAAATGTACAGTTGAAGTCAGAAGTTTACATACACTTAGGTTGGAGTCATTTAAAACTTGTATTTCAACCACTCCACAAATTTCTTGTTAACAAACTATAGTTTTGACAAGTCAGTTAGGACATCTACTTTGTGCATGACACAAGTAATTATTCCAACAATTGTTTACAGACAGATTATTTCACTTATATTTCACTTATAATTCACTATATCACAATTCCAGGGGTTCAGTCAACTAAGTTGACTGTGCCTTTAAACAGCTTGGAATATTCCAGAATATTATGTCATGGCTTTAGAAGCTTCTGATAGGCTAATTGACAGAATTTGAGTCAATTGGAGGTGTACCTGTGGATATATTTCAAGGCCTACCTTCAAACTCGGTGCCTTTTTGCTTGACATAATGGGGAAATCAAAAGAAATCAGCCAAGACCTCAGAAAAAGAATTGTAGACCTCCACAAGTCTGGTTGAACCTTGGAAGAAATTTCCAAACGCCTGAAGGTACCATGTTCATCTGTACAAACAATAGTACGCAAGTATAAACACCATGGGACCACACAGCCGTCATACCGCTCAGGAAGGAGACGCGTTCTGTCTCCTAGAGATGAATGTACTTTGGTGTGAAAAGTGCAAATCAATCCCAGAAAAACAGCAAAGGACCTTGTGAAGATGCTGGAGGAAACAGGTACAAAAGTATCTATATCCAGAGTAAAACAAGTCAAATATCGACTTAACTTGAAAGGCGGCTCAGCAAGGAAGAAGACACTGCTCCAAAACCACCATAAAAAAAGCCAGACTGGTTTGCAACTGCATATGGGGACAAAGATCATACTTTTTGTAGAAATGTCCTCTGGTCTGATGAAACAAAAATATAACTTTTTGGCCATAATGACCATCGTTATGTTCGGAGGAAAAAGGGAAGGCTTGCAAGCCGAAGAACACCATCCCAACCGTGAAGCACGGGGTGGCAGCATCATGTCGTGGCGGTGCATTGCTGCAGGAGGGACTGGTGCATCATGAGGATGGAATAGGATGTGGATATATTGAAGCAAAATCTCAAGAAGTCAGGAACTTTTAGCTTGGCTGCAAATGGGTCTTCCAAATGGACAATGATCCCAAACATACTTCCAAAGTGTGGTGGCAAAATGGCTTAAAGACAAGAAAGTCAATGTATTGGAGTGGCCATCACAAAGCCCTGAACTCAATCCTATTGAAAATGTGTGTGCAGAACTCAAAAAGCAAGGAGCAAACCTGAGTTACACCAGCTCTGTCAGGAGGAATGGGCCAATATTCATCCAACTACTTGTGGGAAGCTTGTGGAAGGCTACCTGAAATGTTTGACCCAAGTTAAACAATTTAAAAGCAATGCTACCAAATACTAATTGAGTGTATGTTAACTTGATGAAAGACATAAAAGCTTAAATTAATCATTCTCGCTACTATTATTCTGACATTTCACATTCTTAAAATAGAGTGGTGATCCTAAATTACCTAAAACAGGGTATTTCTATTAGGATTAAATGTCAGGAATTTTGAAAAACTGAGTTTAAATGTAAAAATAATTTCCAATAGTTTTGGAGGGAATTGCAATAATAAATAGTCATAATAGTAGAGAGTAGGCTCTTCCAACAATGAGACCAATGTTGAGGAAGGTGGTTTTGATTACACTGTTGGACCGGGACCAGCTCCACCGAAATCGCAGGTCTGAGTGTGTCCAGGGATGGTTGAAGTTACGAAAGCAGGCAGGGGAGTTCCACCGTCTCATTCAAGAGCTTTGACTGTTTGGAGAGAATTCCAACCCTACTTTCATCTGGACCGAAGCCAGTTTGATCACCTGCTCCAGATGGTTCGAGCCAGGATCACCAGGATGGATTCCTAACTACCGGGAGTCCATCAGCCCAGTTGAACATCTGGTGATTTGTCTTCGGGAAGCTAAATTCAAGTAAGTTTTTAAATCCTTTGATACCATAATTGATTGATATTAAATATATTTTATGTCAAACTGACCTAGCTAAAGAGCTTTCTAGTTAATAGCCCCTATGTGACAGCAGATGTCCTTTTAAAGAATGTTCATTAGGCCTATTACTTTTCCCAAAGTTTAAAATCCTTTTAAAATGATTAACTTTCACCAAATCCCCATAGGATAACCCTTTTTGGTTCCAGGTAGAACTCTGTTGGGTCCAATGCAGAACTCTGTTGTGTTCCTATGGGGAATAGGTTCTAAATGGAAGCCAATGGGGTACATCCTGGAATCAAAAATGGTTCTTCAAAGGGTTCTCCTATGGGGTAAGCTGGAGAACTCTTTTAGGTCCTAGATATCACCTTATTTTCTAGGAGTGTAGAGTTGGCCTGGGCTGCAGTTTATTGGTACAGTCATAGACTGAATTGTACTTTTTCAAGGCATTGTTAATGATGGTTGATGATTATTTCAATATAATTAGTAGAGCATAGTAAACAATAGGGAGGTAGCTATATCAGTAGATAGAATATGTGGGTGTAATTCAAGTTACACACAATATTGATAGTTATTTTGAATCATATTTCAGATTCTTGGCGACAGTGGACTCCTACATGACCATCAATGCCTGCCACCATGACCTCCCCTCTGTGGCACAAGCCATTTGGGACTGTCTGGTCGGCGAATACATGCCTGTACCCAAGGAGGAATACTGGAGGGCCATCGCTGCGGAGTTCCTGGAGAGGAGGGATTTCCCCAACTGTCTTGGCTCCATTGACGGGAAACATGTAGTAATTCAGGCTCTACTGAGCTCGGGTTTGCAATTCTACAACTACAAGCGTACATATTCAGTTGTACTCTTGCCTCGTGTAGATTCCAACTTCTGTTTCCGTGTTGTCGATGGGCTTTGAGAAGGAGGCGAGGAGAGAGGACGTGAGGAGTCAAGAAAATACAGTTTAGATTCTCCCATGAGACAATAATACAGATAGTCAACCCACCCCCTCAACAGTCTGCCTACCTTCTCCCCTCTATCTGCCTCTGCTCCATCCATCCATTTTATGGGGCGGCAGGGTAGCCTAGTGGTTAGAGCGATGGACTAGGAACCGGAAGGTTCCAAGTTCAAATCCCTGAGCTGACAAGGAACAAATCTGTCGTTATCCCACTGTTCCTAGGCTGTCATTGAAAATTAGAATTTGTTCTTAACTGACTTGCCTAGTTAAATAAAATAAAATCCATATGTTAGCCACCACCATTTAACTAGGCAAGTCAGTTAACACATTCTTATTTACAATGATGGCCTATAAAAGGGCAGGGAACTGGAAACATGAGGTGCCATGAGAAGAAGAGCAGAGTGTATATGCCTGTATCTCTCTCTGAATTTTTTTTTAGCCATAACCAGCTAAACAAGAAAATGGCCCCCGGACATCATGGAACATAACTTCACAGAAAGTTCCAACCCAAAAAAATCGAATCATAAGTCTTGTAAGAGACCAACAAGAACATCTGTGAATTCTCTGGTGTGTGAGTTTCAATTCAGTCAACTAAGGAAATCTATGTAACACTAATACTGAATGCTATCCTTAGAATTGAGTAACAATTTACTTTATAAATTGACTGAATTTAAACAGAATTGACACGTGTGTGAAAGGAAAGTTACAATGAGGGAGGTCAAAACTCCTCTCCTCTTCCTGTCCTTCCTGTGGTCGGTTAATTTGCCTCTGGAAGGGAAGAGAATAACAACTCATACAAGCATTACATAATATAACATCATAGAAGGTGAAATTTATGTTAACTAAATACTGCTTGTATAGTGTAGTTAGTGCCATAAATTATGGAATAGTGTGGCAAAGTTGTTCATTCTTGCTGTGTACTCAGATCATATGTATTTCAGATCATAAGATGAATATGACAGGCAAATATTTAGACAGCAAACTGGCGTTTCAGCCTTTTTTCTAACCCAGAAAAAACAACTATACATTGACTCATATTCATCTATTGATCTAAATGCCAATTAGCCCACATGAGTATATTGCAAAAATGACCCACTTTACTTCACTGCCGCAATACTTATGACCACTACCTGTGGTGTGGATAAAAAAAAAACGTGCCATTGATCTCGTGGTCATGGTTGTGGATGACGTAGATGTTGTAATTGTAATTGTTGTAATTGTTTTCACTATATATTTTACCTCTTGGGGATGTTATTCGAAAACATAATGTTAACTTTCACTGCTATGCGGATGACACACAGCTGTACATTTCAATGAAACATGGTGAAGCCCCAAAATTTCCCTTGCTAGAAGCATGTGTTTCAGACATAAGGAAGTGGATGGCTGCAAACGTTCTACTTTTAAACTCGGACAAAACAGAGATGCTTGTTCTAGGTCCCAAGAAACAAAGAGATCTTCTGTTGAATCTGACAATTAATCTTAATGGTTGTACAGTCGTCTCAAATAAAACTGTGAAGGACCTCGGCGTTACTCTGGACCCTGATCTCTCTTTTGAAGAACATATCAAGACCATTTCAAGGACAGCTTTTTTCCATCTACGTAACATTGCAAAAATCAGAAACTTTCTGTCCAAAAATGATGCAGAAAAATTAATCCATGCTTTTGTCACTTCTAGGTTAGACTACTGCAATGCTCTACTTTCCGGCTACCCGGATAAAGCACTAAATAAACTTCAGTTGGTGCTAAATACGGCTGCCAGAATCCTGACTAGAACCAAACAATTTGATCATATTACTCCAGTGCTAGCCTCTCTCCACTGGCTTCCTGTCAAAGCGAGGGTTGATTTCAAGGTTTTACTGCTAACCTACAAAGCATTACATGGGCTTGCTCCTACCTATCTCTCTGATTTGGTCCTGCAGTACATACCTACACGTACGCTACGGTCACAAGACGCAGGCCTCCTAATTGTCCCTAGAATTTCTAAGCAAACAGCTGGAGGCAGGGCTTTCTCCTATAGAGCTCCATTTTTATGGAACGGTCTGCCTACCCATGTCAGAGACGCAAACTCGGTCTCAACCTTTAAGTCTTTACTGAAGACTCAACTCTTCAGTGGGTCATATGATTGAGTGTAGTCTGGCCCAGGAGTGGGAAGGTGAACGGAAAGGCTCTGGAGCAACGAACTGCCCTGTCTCTGCCTGGCCGGTTCCTCTCTTTCCACTGGGATTCTCTGCCTCTAACCCTATTACAGGGGCTGAGTCACTGGCTTACTGGGGCTCTCTCATGCCGTCCCTGGAAGGGGTGCGTCACCTGAGTGGGTTGATTCACTGATGTGGTCATCCTGTCTGGGTTGGCGCCCCCCCTTGGGTTGTGCCATGGCGGAGATCTTTGTGGGCTATACTCAGCCTTGTCTCAGGATGGTAAGTTGGTGGTTGAAGATATCCCTATAGTGGTGTGGGGGCTGTGCTTTGGCAAAGTGGGTGGGGTTATATCCTTCCTGTTTGGCCCTGTCCGGGAGTGTCCTCGGATGGGGCCACAGTGTCTCCTGACCCCTCCTGTCTCAGCCTCCAGTATTTATGCTGCAGTAGTTTATGTGTCGGGGGGCTAGTGTCAGTTTGTTATATCTGGAGTACTTCTCCTGTCCTATTCAGTGTCCTGTGTGAATTTAAGTGTGCGTTCTCTAATTCTCTCCTCTCTTTCTTTCTCTCTCTCTGAGGACCTGAGCCCTAGGACCATGCCCCAGGACTACCTGACATGATGACTCCTTGCTGTCCCCAGTCCACCTGGCCCTGCTGCTGCTCCAGTTTCAACTGTTCTGCCTTATTATTATTCGACCATGCTGGTAATTTATGAACATTTTAACATCTTGGCCATGTTCTGTTATAATCTCCACCCGGCACAGCCAGAAGAGGACTGGCGACCCCACATATGCTCTCTCTAATTCTCTCTTTCTTTCTCTCTCTCGGAGGACCTGAGCCCTAGGACCATGCCCCAGGACTACCTGACATGATGACTCCTTGCTGTCCCCAGTCCACCTGGCCGTGCTGCTGCTCCAGTTTCAACTGTTCTGCCTTATTATTATTCGACCATGCTGGTCATTTATGAACATTTTAACATCTTGGCCATGTTCTGTTATAATCTCCACCCGGCACAGCCAGAAGAGGACTGGCCATCCCACATAGCCTGGTTCCTCTCTAGGTTTCTTCCTAGGTTTTGGCCTTTCTAGGGAGTTTTTCCTAGCCACCGTGCTTCTACACCTGCATTGCTTGCTGTTTGGGGTTTTAGGCTGGGTTTCTGTACAGCACTTTGAGATATCAGCTGATGTACGAAGGGCTATATAAATACATTTGATTTGATTTGTAGAGTGTCTTGCTGCACCAGTGGCGGCGGCGGTCCCACTTATGGATGACAAAGAGGGTCTCGCTGCACTGGATAGAGTGTTGTGACATGAGTATGAAATTGTAATTCGTGTTGCTTAATGTTTTAGGGACTCCTGAGAAAACCAGCAAACCAGGCTGTCGTCTGTGAAACAGTGGATGTAAAGAATCTAGCTAACTAAAGCATTTACTACCAATTGAATGTACAATTTAGTAAGCTTCCTTGCTGCATTGTTGGTTAAGGGCTTATAAGTAAGCATTTAATGCTATGGTAAGCATTTCACCCTATTTGATTTGATATTTGACATACAATGCAGCTGAAGTAATGTAGCTAACTAATTATTTCCTGGCTTATTGTGTAGTGGAGGATAAAACACCTGTATGCCTATGGATGTGTAGCTAGCTATGTAGCCAATCTTTTTATGGACCCTAAAACATTTGGTATAAATATTAGTTCAGAACCTAGCTATGAACTTCAGCTATCATAGCCAGTTGTATCGACTTCAAAATAGTCTGAATGGCATTAATGAAGCCTATGGATTGAGTAGAATATAATATAACTTTATTGTGACAAGGATGGAAGTCGTATACACAGTGAGGCAAAATAGTATATAGTCAGCCACCAATTGTGCAAGTTCTCCCACTTAAAAAGATGAGAGAGGCCTGTAATTTTCATCATAGGTACACTTTAACTATGACAGACAAAATTAGGAAAAAAAAATCCAGAAAATCACATTGTAGGATTTTTTATTAATTTATTTGCAAATTATGGTGGAAAATAAGTATTTGGTCAATAACAAAAGTTTATCTCAATACTTTGTTATATACCCTTTGTTGGCAATGACAGAGGTCAAACGTTTTCTGTAAGTCTTCACAAGGTTTTCACACAATGTTGCTGGTATTTTGGCCCATTCCTCCATGCAGATCTCCTCTAGAGCAGTGATGTTTTGGGGCTGTTGCTGGGCAACACAGATTTTCAACTCCCTCCAAAGATTTTCTATGGGGTTGAAATCTGGAGACTGGCTAGGCCACTCCAGGATTTTGAAATGCTTCTTACGAAGCCACTCCTTCGTTGCCCGGGCGGTGTGTTTGGGATCATTGTCATGCTGAAAGACCCAGCCACATTTCATCTTCAATGCCCTTGCTGATGGAAGGAGGTTTTCACTCAAAATGTCACGATACATGGCCCCATTCATTCTTTCCTTTACATGGATCAGTCGTCCTGGTCCCTTTGCAGAAAAACAGCCCCAAAGCATGATGTTTCCACCCCCATGCTTCACAGTAGGTATGGTGTTTTTTGGATGCAACTCAGCATTCTTTGTCCTCCAAACACGACGTGTTGAGTTTTTACCAAAAAGTTATATTTTGGTTTCATCTGACCATATGACATTCTCCCAATCTTCTTCTGGATCATCCAAATGCTCTCTAGCAAACTTCAGACGGGCCTGGACATGTACTGGCTTAAGCAGGGGGACACGTCTGGCACTGCAGGATTTGAGTCCCTGGTGGCGTAGTGTGTTACTGATGGTAGGCTTTGTTACTTTGGTCCCTGCTCTCTGCAGGTCATTCACCATGTGGTTCTGGGATTTTTGCTCACCGTTCTTGTGATCATTTTGACCCCACGGGGTGAGATCTTGCGTGGAGCCCCAGAACGAGGGAGATTATCACTGGTCTTGTTTGTCTTCCATTTCCTAATAATTGCTCCCACAGTTGATTTATTCAAACCAAGCTGCTTACCTATTGCAGATTCAGTCTTCCCAGCCTGGTGCAGGTCTACAATTTTGTTTCTGGTGTCCTTTGACAGCTCTTTGGTCTTGGCCATAGTGGAGTTTGGAGTGTGACTGTTTGAGGTTGTGGACAAGTATCTTTTATACTGATAACAAGTTCAAACAGGTGACATTAATACAGGTAACGAGTGGAGGACAGAGGAGTCTCTTAAAGAAGAAGTTACAGGTCTATGAGAGCCAGAAATCTTGCTTGTTTGTAGGTGACCAAATACTTGTTTTCCACCATAATTTGCAAATAAATTCATTAAAAATCCTACAATGTGATTTTCTGGATTTTTTTCCTCATTTTGTCTGTCATAGTTGAAGTGTACCTATGATGAAAATTACAGGCCTCTCTCATCTATTTTAAGTGGGAGAAATTGCACAATTGGTGGCTGAATAAATACTTTTTTGCCCCACTGTATACTGATTTGTAATTCATATATACAGAAACAGCATTTTAAAAAACTGTACACTACACTTCCTATGCATCATGTAAATACTCTAAAACTGGTTCATCTCAATATCTAATTCCCTTCATCTGCACTGACCTGAGGACACAGGATAGGTGTAGTATTAATACATGCATTATACATATTATAATTGTAATATTAAATTGCAAATACAGTTCAATCTGTACTTCAATGCACATCTGGTGTGCTTTATAAAAACAGAGGAAGAAAGGAGATGGGGAGAGAGGTGCGAGAGTGTAACAGACAAAGGGAAAGGGGTAAGAACAGAGAAGCAGGGAAGACAGCATATGATTAATGAATTACAGTGTTACTAAACTTAATATTCTCTCAGTTCATCACGAATACATAATAGTGTCTCTAGCGGTGTCTCCTAACCAGCCTTGGGCCCCCAGTTGGCCAGAAGGTTATCTTAAGAGCGGGTGAGGTGGCGATGATGGGACTGGGGGTTGGCATCCTCTCTTACATCAAAGCATACCTGCAGACAAGAGACAGACAAAGAGAGAAAGATAGCATGATTAAGCCTTGTGTTTTATTTTATTTTATACTGTCAGTCATCATAATCATCAGCAGGTGAAATGCAAAACTGACCTTGGATCATTAACTCTGGGACTACTACATCTCTATCTGTATTTCAATGTAAAGAATCTCGTTGATAATATTTCATATTGACCCGACCAAGTGACCTCCCACCTCTGATCATGATGTGCCCTCTATGTAGCCAGTTCAGATGTGGGAGGGGTTGAACAACACAGCTGATATAACCTAGAGAATTTAGGGAGAAGGGGGAGGGGGATGAAGTGAAGTGAAGGAGAGAGACTGTTATTAAGAAAACGTGGTCGTTAAAGAGACCGCGTTTAACAGGAATCTGTGTGTGGCCTCACCTGGTGACCAAAGTGGCTGCAGATTACTTTAAAATGAAAAACATGCACAGACACACAAGGACAAACAATATAGCGTAGTTATATAAATTGAAAAAAGGAAATGTCTTACTATTCTCCATGGTTGATCCTTTTGTCTATTCTTTGAAGGTGGAAGGAGCCAGTATACACCTGGGCCTGCTTACTGCACAACACAATCCATCAATCAGATTGATACACGAGTGTGTAGGTGTGGGTAATACAATGTCTAATTGCTCAACATTTTTTCAATATGGGTGACTCTTATAACATGTCTTGTACAGCACCGTCACCTGAGAAGTAAAAATCAAAAGGAGGGAAACTGGGAATTGAATAACTGCAGTTCACATAGCTAAATAAATGAAAGAATAATCTTATTGCAATATGGATTGCTCTTAAAAGAGCCTTTGGTTGTGCATGGGGTAGTCTATGGTGTTGCCAGGGAACAGGACTCTCTTTCGAAGAAGTAGGAGGTGAAGATCTCCCGCACAAGGATTGCCTCCTGACCTCCATCCTTGAAACATCCTGCAGAGCAGTAGACCTCTCCTCTGGCACACGGCGGCAAGCTGCAGAACCCCTCCTGGTCCTCGTGTCCATCCTCATGAAGTTATGCAGAACATAGGTACCCTTTACATGCCTGAATTCCCCCAGGAGGCAGTCCCAGATGGCCCTGGTAACCCAACCTTGCAGTGCCAAACACGGTAACTGTATGCAATCATTTTAAAGGAATCTCCAATTGCAATTGTAGGAATATGGAAGATAATGTTATTATTAGTCTTTTACATCACCAGGTCATTGTGGATTACTAAAATATAATATCTCATAACAAATCATGATAACATGCTGACCAGACCAGACACGTCGCGTGTGCGAGTGTCGCTAAATACATTTAGAAGTCCATGTTATTCAATTATTGCACCCACACTGCTCGCGCGCGCCAACAAGCATCTGCGATGCCAAGGGCTAAATAGAACTCCTTTCTATTTCTGACGCAGATCGCGCTGCAAGTCTTGCCTCTCCCATCTCCTCATTGGTTTATAGAAGCAAGTACCCACGTGCCATCTCCTCATTGGTTATACCCACGTGGGTGATTGAAAGACGATATGTTTTGCCGGTCATCGTGGTAATACTATGAAAGTTTAGATGCCGATCACCATATAAGTTCAAAGATGAAAAAGCCTGGAAGGAGGAGAGATGACTAGAAATGATTTGGTTGGCCGTTTTATGTGTGGATTCATTTTCGGAGTAGAGGACCTTGTGCATTTCAGGTAAAATTACAACTCAATGTTTATATCCCAGGACAAATTAGCTAGCGACAGCAAGCTAGCTAAATAGGACAAATTAGTGCAAGATAACTAGCTAAATTGCTATACATGTTTAATGCTTTTCGACCTGTCCCCAAATTAATGTCATTGGTTCAGAGTTTGTTTTGATATTTTAACCTGAGTGTCGTGATCACATTTGGTGTAGGGAGACAACATAAATGTATGCATGATAGCACACGATGGCACAAGCGCACAGCCGGTTTGGGTTCTGTGTAAAATTGGATAGATAGATGCATGTGCAAAAATACAGTATGTGCATGTGTAGCATGTGAGAACAGCAGGATCATATCAAGGATAGCATCACAAATGAATACATAAACACTACTTGAAGCTTGATGATGAGTTGATCATTTGAATCAGCTGTGTAGTGCTAAGGCAAAAACAAAACTGTGCCCCCCTTTAAGTCCTCAGGACCAGGACTGAGAACCACTGCTCTTCATTGGGACCTATTCATCTGCAGACAGGCTTTCACAGCTCTCTTTATCTGAGGACAGAAAACATCACAAGAAACATAATTCATTATACTCAAATTAGACAACACTGAATATTATGTTACTATTATCTCTGTCCTCACTTCTAGGGACTGGAACAATACAAAAGTACCTGCCCTATCCAGAATACCCTACTCTCTCAGTTTGACAGTTGGGGCTGCTATCTTTTCATTCATCTTTTAACTTTCCAAATTTTTTTTTTACATTGATAAATAGATCAAGATAGCTAGCTAATATGAAGTTGGGTAGCTGGTGATATTTAATTCACTTGGCTAGCTAGCTATACATTATGTAAAGTTGGCTCGATAGCTAGTTAGCTATGTTAGCAGCTCATTTGAGTTAGCCTGCACTGTAGCTAGTTAGCTAATAATACATTGTTTTCTAAATGTACTTACTTACTTGAATAGGTTCTCACAGCCATATGGATGATTGGAAAGATGGCAGCAAAGTTTGTCACCAGAGCGGTTTAGAGCGTATTACTACAGTGCATTTGGAAAGTATTCAGACCCCTTGATTTTTTTCTCATTTTGTTACATTACAGAAATGTTTACACATTTATAAAATAAAGAAAATGGGATAAGACCGTAAATACCAATTGGGGAGAAAAAGGGGTAAAAGTACAACAACAACAAACATTTATGGAACTTAAAATGGGTACAGTCTCAGTTCACAATAAACACATGCTGGAAGGATTTTCACAACATTCAAGTTTGCACTCAGGAGACGTTTGAGGGAACATTGGTTATGGGTATGCTTGTCATTGGCAAGGACTAGGGAGTTTTTTTGCATAAAAATACATGTAAAAGAGCTTCACACAGGCAAAATCCTAGAGGAAAACATGGTTCAGTCTGATTTCCAACAGACACTGAGAGACAAATGAACCTGTCAGCAGGACAATAGTTGCTTACCAAGACGACATTGAATGTTCCTGAGTGGCCTTGTTACAGTTTGGACATAAATTGGCTTGAAAATCTATGGCAAGACGTGAAAATGGCTGTCTAGCAATGATCAACCACTAATTTGACAGAAAAACAGGTGATTTTAACATGTATTGACTCAGAGTTGTGAATACTTATGTAAATGAGATATTTCTGTATTTAATTTTCAACAAACTTCCTAAAATGTCTAAAAACATATTTTCACTTAGACATTATACAGTATTGTGTGTAAATGGGTGAGACATTATTTATTTAATCCATTTTGAATTCAGGCTGTAACACAATTGTAATGCCCGGGGTGTAGTGGAGGAAGGAGGAGACAGAGAGTTCAGAGTAAGCTACTTCTTTATACACCGACCAGGTGAAAACAGACGCCACTCAAAACAAATGCCTCAAAACACAGGAGAACTAAACAGTCCCAAAAAACAGCTCACATACACGAACAACCGTGACATACATGCATGCATGCACAAAGAGTACACATAAAACAATCCCGCACACCCAGCAGGCGGGCCGGCTGGCTAATAAAGCCCAACTAATAAACCGAATTAACAACAGGTGTAACTAATAAACAGACAAGGAGGGGGAGGAAAAGATCAGTGGCAGCTAGTAGGCCGGTGACGACGACCGCCGAGCGCCACCCAAACGGGAAGGGGAGCCACCTTCGGTAGGAGTCGTGACAACAATAAAATGTGGATATCAAGGGATATGAATACTTTCTGAAGGCACTCTATATATATTCCGGACACTGACATTGCTGGTTCTAATATTTCTGATATATACAATATACAAATACCACCTGGACTGAACACAGCTCGACAAACATATATTTTTGTGAAGATCAGGGAGTTTTGCTATGAAGAGGCCATGGACATCACATGCCCTGCACCAATGTCGGGGGCATGAGAGAAACAGGCTCTCAGAATACAGATCCCCTTGTTGATGCATGATGCAGACGACCTAGTCCATCACTACAGTAAGACTGCTGAACAGCTAATCAACGGCCTTTGTCAACTTGTGACAAACTCATTGGATGAATTTTCAGTTTGTTTTGGTTGTATTTTGTGTTAGGTTTTGCCCATCTTAATGCTCAAATCTAAAGTTCTGGAGCATAGAGCCAAATATTTTTGTTTAGCTTCACTGTCCAAATACATATGGAGGGGAGTATCTGTAATAATCAAAAGTGATTATTGTCCTAATTAAAAGGATTCATGTCACGCCCTGGTCGAAGTATTTTGTGTTTATCTGCATGTATTGGGTCAGGCCAGGGTGTGGCATAGGTTTTTTGTATGTGGTGTGTATATATTGGGATTGTAGCTAGTGGGGTGATCTAGCAAAGTCTATGGCTGTCTGGAGTGGTTCTCAATCAGAGGCAGGTGTTTATCGTTGTCTCTGATTGGGAACCATATTTAGGCAGCCATATTCTTTGAGTTTGTCGTGGGTGATTGTCCTTAGTGTCTTTGTTCCTGTGTTGTTCAAGTATAGGCTGTTTCGGTTACGTTTATTGTTTTGTAGTGTTTGTGTTATTTCAGAGCTGTCGGTCTGCATGGAGCAGCCAGAGCTGCCAGTCTACATGGAGCAGCCAGAGCTGTCAGTCTGCAAAGAGCAGCCAGAGCTGCCAGTCTGCAAGGAGCTGCCAGTCTGCAAGGAGCTGCCAGTCTGCCCAGCGCCGCCAGTCTGCCAGGATCAGTTAGATCCGCCAGTCAGCCAGGATCTGCCAGTCAGCCAGGATCTGCCGGAACCACCAGCCAGCCAGGATCTGGTAGATCCATCAACCTGCCTGAGCTTCCTCTCACTCCCGAGCTTCCTCTCACTCCCGAGCTTCCTCTCACTCCCGAGCTTCCTCTCACTCCCGAGCTTCCTCTCACTCCCGAGCTTCCTCTCACTCCCGAGCTTCCTCTCACTCCTGAGCGTTCTCTCACTCCCGAGCTGCCCTTCAGTCCCGATCTGCTCCTCAGTCCAGTGGGGTTCTGGGTGAGGACTACTAGGCCATGGTCGGCGGCAAGGGTGGACTATCCAGGGACGCGAGGAGAGGGGACTAAGACATTGACTGAGTGGGGTCCACGTCCTGCGCCTGAGCCGCCACCATGGACAGACGCCCTCCCGGACCCTCCCTATTGTTTTGAGGTGCGTTCGGGAGTCCGCACCTTAGGGGGTGTTCTGTCACGCCCTGGTCAAAGTATTTTGTGTTTATCTGCATGTATTGGGTCAGGCCAGGGTGTGGCATGGGTTTTTTGTGGTGTGTGTATATATTGGGATTTTAGCTAGTGGGGTGATCTAGCAAAGTCTATGGCTGTCTGGAGTGGTTCTCAATCAGAGGCAGGTGTTTATCGTTGTCTTTGATTGTGAACCATATTTAGGCAGCCATATTCTTTGAGTTTGTCGTGGGTGATTGTCCTTAGTGTCTTTGTTCCTGTCGCTGTGTTAGTTGACAAGTATGGGTTGTTTCGGTTTATTGTTTTGTAGTGTTTGTTATTTCGTGTTTACGTTTGTTTGATTAAACATGGATCGCAATCTACACGCTGCGTTTTGGTCCGACTCTCCTTCACCACACCTAGAAAACCGTTACAATTCATAGTTTCCATAGGAAACGGAAATACTATTGATTGGCTGTTGCTCACAGGAGTGGAACCAGACTAGTCTGGAATACTAAAGAGTAATTTCCTTGTCTAAATAAAAGTTATATTGCTTTCACATATTTATCTCAGTAGAGTGAATGTTAACAAACAGTGGACTTGGTAGATAAATCAGAGCACTAGAGCTGTTTGCCAGATACACTCAAATCTAACATATACAGTTGAAGTCGGAAGATGACACACTTAGGTTGGAGTCATTGAAACTCATTTTTCAACCACCCAACAAATTTCTTATTAACAAAGTATAGTTTGTCGTTAAGGAGATCTACTTTATGCATGACAAAAGTTATTTCTCCAACAATTGTTTACAGAGATTTTTTTCCAATTCCATTGGGTCAGAAGTTTAAATACACTAAGTTGACTGTGCATTTAAACAACTTGGAGAATTTCAGAAAATGATGAGCGTACTTTGGTGCGAAAAGCGCAAATCAACCCCAGAACAACAGCAAAGGACCTTGTGAAGATGCTGGAGGAAACAGGTACAAAAGTATCTATATTCACAGTAAAATGAGTCCTATATCAACAACCTGAAAGGCCGCTCATCAAGGAAGAAGCCACTGCTCCGAAACCGGCATAAAAAAAGCCAGACAATGGTTTGCAACTGCACATGGGGACGAATATTGTCCTCTGTTCTGATGAAACAAAAATACAACTGTTTGGCCATAATGACCATCGTTATGTTTGGAGAAAAAAAGGGGATGTTTGCAAGCCGAAGAACACCATCCCAACCGTGAAGCACATGGTGGCAGCATCATGTTGTGGGGGTGCTTTGCTGCAGGAGAGACTGGTGAACTTTACAAAATAGATGGCATGAGGTAGGAGAATGATGTGGATATATTGAAGCAACATCTCAAGACATCAGTCAGGAAGTTTTAGCTTGATCGCAAATGGGTCTTCCAAATAGACAATGACCCCAAGCATACTTCCAAAGTTGTGGTGGCAAAATGGCTTAAGGACAACAAAGTCAAGGTATTGGAGTGGCCATCACAAAACTCTGACCTCAATCCCATAGAAAATTTGTCGGCAGAACTGAAAAAGCGTGTGCGAGCAAGTAGGCATACAAACCTGACTTAGTTACACCAGCTCTGTCAGGAGGAATGGGCCAAATTTCACCCAACTTATAGTGGGAAGCTTGTGGAAGGCTACCCAAAACATGTGACCCAAGTTAAACAATTTAAAGGCAATGCTACCAAATACTAATTGAGTGTATGTAAACTTCTGACCCACTGGGAATGTGGTGAAAGAAACAAAAGCTGAAATAAATAATTCTCTATACTATTATTCTGACATTTCACATTCTTAAAATAAAGTGGTGATCCGAACTAACCTAAGGCGGGGAATTTTTACTGGGATTAAAATGTCAGGAATTGTGAAAATCTGAGTTTAAATGTATTTAGCTAAGGTGGATGTAAACTTGACTTCAACTGTAGGTTAAACACATCACCTACTATAGCCGTTTATAACATGGAGTGGTAGTGGGAGTCAAGGTGTCATATACATATTCTATCAGAAACCCTATTTATACCTGGTTATAACTTGCATCCATTGTCCTGATCAAGTGTAGATGATTAAAAGACACATTGTGATCTGATTGTGATCAGATTTTCCTGACCTCCTCCGGAGGTGAGAAACGCATTGTGTCTGGATATCTTACAAGATCTGGACCGAGAAATCATCTAAATCATAAATATTTTGCCCTCTAAAATCATTGACAGGTGGCACCATTGGCTTATTACATCAATATAAGTGTCTTACAATGAATAAACATTATTTTGAAAGAATAGCTGTGAAATAATTTGGATAAAGGAAGGGACCAGGAAATATGGCAACAATGTGGACACAGTGGACAGATAACAGACACATTTTAATATCATGTGTAGACACATTTCTGGAAATGTGGGCTTAAATCAGAATATCGACAAAATCAGGACAAAGGACACATGTTAGCACCAGATATAAACGGGGGTTTACATAAAAACAACCTGCTTTGAAGTTTCACACTTGACATGGCTAAGTATTATAATCAAATCAGATCAAATTTGTTTCAGAAATTATAAAAAAAATAACCCAGTGTTGGTAAATATGTAATATCATAAAAGTAAGTCATCTTCTGAATGAAAGCCAGATTTAATCAAATGTTTTCTGTACATTTTCAATCAACACTCTCTCTCATCAAATCAATATAAAGTATTTTCAAGCAGTTGCTAACAGCACCCATTTTGCTGCTGCGTTACCAACTGCAAGTGAGGGAAGGACAATGGGAAAAAATATCAATTTCAGATGGTAAAAAGCACCAGATGCTGTCCAGAATCAGAGAAGGGTCCTGGATCCCTGACTGGAGTACTGGAATAGAAAATATGTGTGTCCCCGACCGAGGCAAGAATGTCTGCACGTTCAGAGAAAAATGGGTAATCAGATGGACCATTTTCAGCTGGCGAGGCCACTGTGTGTGTTCTTTGTGATTTGGTTCCCTTGTCATCAGACAGACAGCTGTGGACAGAAAGTAGAGAACTTGGGACTATAAGTTTCTATCAGAATTTTTGTCCAAATTAAGTTATCGACATAGCCTTGTTCTGTTAAATGTTCTCTGCCTACAGTATATAGTACACTAAATATCCCAATTCATGTTTTTAAGTTCAAAATAATAGCTCAACATTGCTGACACCATTCAAACCAGTAGGCATCCCCCCTGTCTCATAACTTCAATTCAATACATTTTTTCAATCGATTTCAAACAATTTGTCACAATGAATCCCGACCAACTATCAGTCTACTGTCCTCAAACAATATACAGTACCTGTTATATATCCCATATAGATTCGTTTTAATTACAGCAAAGCATTATACACTCTAATATTTTCCCACTGAAATTGCAATCCCCAAGTCTAGCTGCCTGAACATAGTATTAAACCACATCTTGTGTGGCATCTTAGTGCACACAAATAACAATAATAATATGAATAATAATAATGTTATTTATATAGCGCTTTTCAAAGACCAAAGACGCTTAAAGGTTTCAAGGTTGCCATTAATGTTATATGTCACTGATCAGTGCAATTTCTAAGAAGTCTCGGCCTCTTTACAATTTGAAGTAAATAAACTTGTATTTGTATGTGCATAATTAAAAAGTATGCAGCACTGAATTGTGTTTGGATTGGCTGAAGATTTATAGATAGTCACACAAGGACAGCAAATTGTTATCTGATTTCAGCATGTGTCCCCTTGAAGTCGTTGACAAACTGGCACACCAAGCCAAACAGCTCCTGAGAATCTTGATCCATCGGCTCTCCGAATTTAACCTTCAAGAAAAAAGACAAATGACCCAAGGTATTATTTTTGACATCTCAAGTCCAAAGCACTTCAGTTTCTTTCATTCTTTCAGAGGTTATAATACATTTGTCTAATTCCTGGGGTTAACCGATGTCCCTGGTTTGATTGGGAAGCATAACGTAAGTCCAGTTCATTGCAAACTCCATTTATAATAATGAGCTGATAAACTGTGTGAGCATGGAAGCAATTATTGGACTTAAATATCTTCAATGAGACAGACGGGTGGCCATGGCATGAATCCATGAATCCACACTCACTACAGGGTTAGCTAATACAAAGGGTGTGTCATTAAAACAGTGGCTCAAGAGTAACATCTAATATCAGTCAAACACGGCTCAACTGCTACAGTATTTGACCACACCACTAATCAGAAAAGCCACGCCAACAACACTGCTGCACATATGGAACTCTGAATGTAACCTATTAACTTTAAAGTATTTTGATGCATTTCACCCTAAATTAACATGCCCAAGTTACAGTAACACTGGGAGAGCAATTTAAGCATGCAGTATAGGCTACTACCATTGGTTCCTTGTCTGACTGCAGCAATTTTGTTCCCCTGGGGAGCAGAGAGAAGGTTCTGATAATGTCACAGATATAAGCTGTGTCAGGGTCAGTCTTCTCTCTCTCTCTGTCTCTCTCCTCTCTATGCTGCTGCTGGCTCAGGCTGTAGCACATCATTATTGGTGTGCGTACGTGCGTCCAAGTGTGTGCGAGAGGGTGGGAAGGATAAAGTTTGGAGTGCACAGGAATTTAATTGTGGAACCTACTATATCACAATTTCCTGGCAGGGCTCACCCCTCACCCTGTCAAGGCTCACCCGTCACTCTGTCAAGGCTCACAACTCAAACCCAGAACACAGCAGAGTCAGATGGACTCTTTGTGATGATGGATTGTCCTTCTGGAAATAGGGGAGGTTGGAAAATGGCCGTTACTTTCTTTAAAAATACATTGTTCTGTAAGAGTTTTACTTTGTTCTGACTGGGCAGAAACAGCACCTGGGCTGATGCCAAACTACACTAAAATAAAGGTGTACTAAGTTGGTAAATATCCCTAAGCATCTTCTTATGTGTATCAAAAAGTAACACTCCGTCATTTTGTCTGACTGAATCTGAGACAAACATCTTCCGTTAGATACCTAATAACATCCAGTGTATTATAGTATTAATAGGGATAGCTTCTAATACCCTCCTGTGTATATATTATTAATAGGGACAGACTATAAAACCCTCCTGCTTATTATAGTATTAATAGGGACAGACTAATATCCTCCTGCGTATTATAGTATTAATAGGAACAGACTAATACCCTCCTGCTTATTATAATATAAATAGGGACAGACTAATATCCTCCTGCGTATTATAGTATTAATAGGGACAGACTCTAATACGCTCCTGTGTATTACAGTATTAATAGGGATAGACTCTAATAACCTCCTTTGTATGATAGTATTAATAGGGACAGACTATAAAACCCTCCTGTGTATTACAGTATTAATAGGGCTTCATAGTAGCTTAGTGGTTAAGAGGTTGGGCCAGTAACCGAAAGGTTGCTGGTTTGAATCTCCGAGCTGACGAGGTGAAACCTGTTGATGTGCCCTTGAGCAAATCACTTAACACTCATTTCTCCTGTAAGTCGCTCTGAATAAGATTGTCTGCTAAATGACTAAAATGTAAAATAGGGACCGACTCCAATACCCTTCTGTGTATTACAGTATTAATAGGGACAGTCTGTGGTCTATGCTAACTATTGTATATCAAGTTTAAGCATCTGCTGCAGAAGTAATCTTGAAGATACATTTTTAAAATTTTTATATATACACTACCGTTCAAAAGTTTGGGGTCAGTTAGAAATGTCCTTGTTTTTGTCCATTAAAATAACATCAACTTGATCAGAAATACAGCGTATGTCTACTAAGCAAGAGAACAAGTACATTAGAGAGTCTAGTTTGAGAAACCGATGCCTCACAAGTCCTCAACTGGCAGCTTCATTAAAAAGTACCGGCAAAGCACCAGTCTCGACATCAACAGTGAAGAGGCGACTCCGGGATGCTGGCCTTCTAGGTAGAGTTCCTCTGTCCAGTGTCTGTGTTCTTTTGCCCATCTTAATATTTTATTTTTATTGGCCAGTCTGAGAAATGGCTTTATGTTTGCAACTCTGCCTAGAAGGCCAGCATCCCGGAGTCGCCTCTTCACTGTTGACCTTGAGACTGGTGCTTTGCCGGTACTATTTAATGAAGCTGCCAGTTGAGAACTTGTGAGGCGTCTGTTTCTCAAACTAGACACTAATGTACTTGTCCTCTTGCTCAATTGTGCACTGGGACCTTTCTTTGCTTTTCTTTCAAAAACAAGGACATTTCTAAGTGACTGCAAACTTTTGAATGGTAGTGTATATCCTCTTCAATCCCCATTCCACCCTCCATAGTGGAAAGATAGATAAGCTGAAACAATGGAAAAGGGCCATCTCGACATTTCAGGACTATAGGAACCATTTATCTCCGGAGGGGCAACACAACAGACATATTAAAATAATAACTCAGGGATTACCAATATGTCAGTGTAGAGTTTCTTCATCTCCTCAGACCTCTTTGTCAGCAGGGAGAGATCAGTTTTGTACTTCTCAATCGCCATCTGGGTTGAGAGGGAGAAAGGAGAACATTATTTGATGTATAATATAAGAATACCTTCTGTTTTTGTGTTGCATCCCAAAACTACCACTGCAAACTGAGAGCAGACACCATAAGAGAAAAAGAATCCAATAAGAAGCAACACTCAGTATATCGGGCAAATAGAAATGAACTTAACTTTCCTATGATGTGCTCATCTTGAGATAAGCACTGTGAATTAACGATATAGTGTGATGGTGAAATGCAACTGACTGATGCTAATTCAGCGTGTCAAAGTTTTTCTTGTGTTTCTCTTAATCTTATGTCTGTTTGTCTGAATTTGTACTGAAAAGAAAGAACAGGTCTATCAGAATAACTTACCTTCAGGTCTTTGAAAAACTTTGGGTGTTGATCGCCTTGGTTTCTTCTCTTGTACGTTTTCTTGTATTGAATGGTCTTCTGTAACTCATTCTTGAGAACTGGAGGGGATGACACATCATGTCCATCATCCATCATACCTGATCACTGAAGCAAATACTCTCTACTTTAAATCACTATTTTCTCCTTTCTGCTGCTGGATCAAGCAAAGTGGCTGATCTGCACTCATGTCAACTATTCAACACAATTCTTCAGCCAAAAAGTAATCATAAATGTCTATACATGAAGCTGATATTAGGCCTACATGTCTTCACACTTTACATTTAATTGCACCATCAAACCGGTCATCTCTTTGAACTAACTAGATCATCCTATCTTAGATAATATTATTCATAGGTAAATAAAAAATACAGTCACTATAATTAGATCTCAGCACTGTAAAGAGCAACACCTGTTTTTTACAGAGACATTATTGGACAGGATTGGAAACGTGGTAGACTCACCGTCCACTTCAGCAGTAAGGCCTTTAATGGAAGCTGATCAGAAACACAAAGAGAAATACCTAACTGTTTTACCTAAACTGCTCCAATTGAAACATAAAGTACAGGTTTTCGGGGCTTTGACCAAAATCTTGATTACTTACCCCCAGGGACAGTTTCGAATTCCGTCAACTCTTGTGGAAAAGTGGCCAAGCCGGGTTCGTGCAACATGATCTGCTCCACAAGGGCATGCAGCAAGGTGAACTTCCTGTCTATCCCACGGAGCTGGGAGATCTGTGGGGTTCATGAGGGACATTCGAAGGTGGCGTGCAACACGCTCTCCATTATAAAAACAGTTAACGATAAATCAAATATTAATTTTATTGGTCACATGCATATGTTTTTGCAAGTGTAGTGAAATGCTTGTGCTTCAGGTTCTGACAGTGCAGTAATATCTAACAAGTAATCTAACAACTCAACAACAACTTCCTAATACACAGAAATCTAAGTAAAGGGATTGAATAAGAATATATACATATAAATATATGGATGAGTGATGACCGAGCGGCAATAGGCAAGATGCAATAAATGGTATAAAAATACAGTATATACACATATGGGATGAGTAATGAAAGATATGTAAACCTTATTATAGAGGCATTATTAAAGTGAGTAGTGATCCATTTATTAAAGTGGCCAATGAATTCAAGCCTGTATGTAGGCAGCAGCCTCTCTGTGTTAGTGACGGTTGTTTCCACTGTTAGCGGAACCCCTCGCCAACAGCCAATGAAATTGCAGGGCACCAAATACTATTCAACAGAAATCTCATTAATCAAATTTCTCAAACATACAAGTATTAGGCACCATTTTAAAGATAAAATTATCGTTAATCCAGCCAGACTGTTTGATTTCAACAGTGCTTTACAGCGAAAGCTTCACAAACGATTATGTTAGGTCACCACCAAGTCACAGAAAAACCCAGCCATTTTTCCAGCCAAAGAGAGGAGTCACAAAAAGCACAAATAGAGATCAAATAATTAATCACTAACCTTTGATGATCTTCATCAGATGACACTCATAGGACTTCATGTTACACAATACATTTATGCTTTGATCGATAAAGTGCATATTTATATCCAAAAATCAAATTGTACATTGGTGTGTTATGTTCAGTAGTTAAAAAACATGTTGTGATTTTGCAGTGAGCCACATTAATTCACAGAAATACTCATTATAAATGTTGATGAAAATTCAAGTGTTATGCATGGAACTTTAGATACACTTCTCCTTAATTAAAGCAACTGCTGTGTCAGTTTTCAAAAAAACATTACGGAAAATAATCTGAGTATGTAGCTCAGAGCCCAAACCAGCCAAAATAAATATCCGCCATGTTGCGCAGTCAACATTAGTCAGAAATAGCATTATAAATATTCCCTTACCTTTGATGATCTTCATCAGAATGCACTCCCAGGAATCGCAGTTCCACAATAAATGTTTGTTTTGTAAGATAATGTCCATCATTTATGTCTAAATAGCTTCTTTTGTTAGCGCGTTGTGTAAACAAATCCAAACGCGTGTTCAGGTCCAGCCGAACATCGGAAGAAAAGTTCAAAAAGTAATATTACAGGTCGTAGAAACTTGTCAAACTAAGTATAGAATTCATCTTAAGGATGTTTTTATCATACATTTTCAATACTGTTCCGACCGGAGAATTCCATTTTCTGTAGAAAAGCTACCTCTCATGTGAAATGCGCGTGACTGAGAACGAGGCTGCTGCCAGACCCCTTAGTCAAACAGCTCTCATTCGCTCCCCCTACACAGTACAAGCCTGAAACAACGTTCTAAAGACGGTTGACATCTAGTGGAAGCCTTAGGAAGTGCAAAATGACCCATATCCCACTGTGTATTCGATAGGGGCTGAGTTCAAAAACGTTTTTCTCAGATTTTTGCCTGACATATGAGTTCTGTTATACTCACAGACAGTTTTCTATCAAATACTACTAATAATATGCATATATTAGCATCTGGGACTGAGTAGGAGGCAGTTTACTCTGGGCACGCTATTCACCCAAAAGTTAAAATGCTGGTGGCCTTGAAATAAAAGCTGTTTTCAGTCTCTCGGTCCCAGCTTTGATGCACCTGTACTGACCTCGCCTTCTGCATGGTAGTGGAGGGATCAGGCAGTGGCTCAGGTGGTTGTTGTCCTTGATGATCCTTTTGGCCTTCCTGTGACATCAGGTGCTGTAGGTGTCCTGGAGGGCAGGTAGTTTGCCCCCAGTGATGCGCTGTGCAGACCGCACCACCTTCTGGAGAGCCTTGCGGTTGTGGGTGGTGCAGTTGCCATACAAGGAGGTGATACAGCCTGATAGGTTGCTCTTAATTGTGCATCTGTAAAAGTTTGTGAGGGTTTTAGGTGACAAGCCACATTTTTTCAGCCTCTTGAGGTTGAAGAGGCGTTGTTGCGCCTTCTTCACCACACTGTCTGTGTGGGTGGACGTTTTCAGTTTGTCCGTGATGCGTATGCCGAGGAACTTAAAACTTTTCATCTTCTTCACTGCTGTCTTGTCGATGTGGATAGGGGGTACTCGCTCTGCTATTTCCTGAAGTTCACGATCATCTCCTTTGTTTTGTTCACTTTGAGTGAGAGGTTGTTTTCCTGACACCACATTCCAAGAGACCCTCACCTCCTCCATATAGGCTGTCTTGTCATTGTTGGTGATCAAGCCTACTACTGTTGTGTCGTCTGGAAACTTGGGTGATTGAGTTGGAAGCATGCATGACCATGCAGTCATGGGTGAACAGGGAGTACAGGAGGGGGCTGAGCATGCACCCTTGTCGGGCCCCAGTGTTGAGGATCAGTGAAGTGGAGATGTTGTTTCCTATCTTCACCACCTGGGGGGCGACCCGTCAGGAAGTCCAGGACCCAATTGCATTGGGCGGGGTTGAGACCCAGGGCCTCAAGCTTAATGATGAGCTTGGAGGGTACTATGGTGTTGAATTCTGAGCTGTAGTCAATGAACAGCATTTCTACATAGGTATTTCTCTAGTCCAGATGGGATAGGGGAGTATGCAGTGTGACGGCGATTGCATTGTCTGTGGACCTTTTGGGGCGGTATTCAAATTGAAGTGGCTCTAGGGTGGCAGATAAGGTGGGGGTGATATGATCCTTGACCAGTCTCTCAAAACACTTCATGCTGACAGAATGCGTGCTATGGGGCTATAGTCATTTAGTTCAGTTACCTTTGCCTTCTTAGGTACAGGTACAATGGTGGTCATCTTGAAGTATGTGGGGACAGCAGACTGGGATGGAGAGAGATTGAATATGTCCGTAAACACACCAGCCAGCTGGTCTGCGTGTGCTCTGAGGACGCGGCTAGGGATACCATCTAGGCCGGCAGCATTGCGAGCATTGCGACACGTTTAAATGTCTTACTCACGTCGGCCATGTAGAAGTAGAGCTCACAGTCCTTGGTAGCGAGCCACATCGGTGACACTGTATTATTCTCAAAGCGGTCAAAGAAGGTTTTTAGTTTGTCTTGGAAGTAAGACATCGGTGTCCATGACGTGGATGGCTTTCATTTTGTAGTCTGTGATTGCCTGTAGACCCTGCCATGTACGTCTTGTGTCTGAGCCATTGAATTGAGACTCCACTTGGTCCCTTTACCGACATTTCGCTTGTTTGATTGCCTTTCAGTGGGAATAACTACACGGTTTGTATTCAGTCATATTCCCAGGCATCTTTCCATGGTTAAATGCGGTTGTTCGCGCTTTCAGTTTTGCGCGAATGCCGCTATCTATCCACAGTTCCTGGTTAGAGTAGGTGTACAACATCTCCAATGCACTTCCTTATAAACTCACTCACCGATTCAGAGTATAAATTGATATTATTCTTTGAAGTTACCCGGAACATTTCCCAGCACATGTGATCAAAACAATCTTGAAGCGTGGATTCCGATTGGTCAGACCAGCGTTAACTTCTCTAGGATAGGGGCAGCATTTGGAATTTTGGATGAAAAGCATGCCCAAATTCAGCTGCCTGCTACTCATTCCCAGAAGATAAGATATGCATTATTAGTATATTTGGATAGAAAACACTCTGAAGTTTCTAAAAGTGTTAGAATCATGTCTGTCATGTCAATATCCTTCCAGGATACCCGGGCCAGGTTGATAAGAAAAGGCCTGCTGTTTCAGGGAGCGTTTGATTGTGATGAGTGGAGGTCGTTTGACCGCTGACCCATTACGGATGCAGGCAATAAGGCAGTGATCGCTGAGAACTTGGTTGAAAACAGCATAGGTGTATTTAGAGAGCAAGTTGGTTAGGATGATATCTATGAGGTTGCCCGTGTTTACGGCTTTGGGGTTGTACCTGGTATTTTCATTGATAATTTGTGTAAGATTGAGGGCATCAAGCTTAGATTGTAGGATGGCCAGGGTGTTAAGGATGTCACAGTTTAAGTCACCTAGCAGCACGAGCTCTGAAGATAGATGGGGGGCAATCAGTTCACATATGGTATCCAGAGCACAGCAGGGGCAGAGGGTGGTCTATAGCAGGCGGCAACGCTGAGAGACTTGTTTTTAGAGAGGTGGATTTTTAAAAGTAGAAGTTCTAATTGTTTGCGTACAGACCTGGATAGTAGGACAGAACTCTGCAGGCTATCTCTGCAGTTGATTGCAACACCGCCCCCTTTGGCCATTCTATCTTGTCTGAAAATGTTGTAGTTAGAGATGGAGATTTCAGAGTTATTGGTGGTCTTCCTAAGCCAGGATTCAGACACGGCTAAGACATCCGGGTTGGCAGAGTGTGCTAAAGCAGTGAATAAAACAAACTTAAGGATGAGGCTTCTAATGTTAACATGCATGAAACCAAGGCTTTTACAGTTACGGAAGTCATCAAAAGAGAGCGCCTGGGGAATAGGAGTGGAGCTAGGCACTGCAGGGCCTGGATTCACCTCTACATCGCCAGAGGAACAGAGGAGGAGTAGGATAAGAGTATGGCTAAAAGCTATGAGAATTGGACGTCTATGACGTCTGGAACAGAGAGTAAAAGGAGCAGGTTTCTGGGGGCGATAAAATAGATTCAAGGTATAGTGTACAGACAACGGTATGATAGGATGTGAATACAGTGGAGGTAAACCTAGGAATTGAGTGATGATGAAAGAGATATTGTCTCTAGAAACATAATTGAAACCAGGTGATGTCATCGCATGTGTGGGTGGTGGAACTGAAGGGTTGGATAAGGTATAATGAGCAGGGCTAGAGGCTCTACAGTGAAATAAGCCAAAAAACACTAATCAGAACAGCAATGGACAAGGCATATTGACATTAAGGAGAGGCATGCTCAGCCGAGCGATCATAAGTGTCCAATGAGTAGTGAGGTCGGTTGGGGTCACGGCGATTCAGACAGCTAGCCGAGCCATGGGTAGCAAGCTAGCAGAAGATGGGGGTCTGTTTTTAGCCACCCCGTGCGTTTCCGTTGGTAGATTAGTGGGGTTCCGTGTGGTAGAGGGGACCAATCCAATTGTCAAAATAGTTATAGTGGCCCAAGAAGATTGTTCGACAGACCTGTTCAGATAGCAGCCGATATGCTCAAGACAGCTAACAATTAGCGGGCCGCCGTTAGCAAATAGCGTTCAGGTTACGTCGCGATGGAGGGGCCAGTTGAATAACTCCCTCGGGCAAATAACGTTGGTATTCTAGTCGTGAAGGCCTGATGGGGCTCCGCATCGGCAGTAAAACAGGGCCGGGATAGGTGATTGTAGCCCAGGAGTGGCTGACGGAACTCTTCAGCTGGCTAGCTCCGGGATAATTGGTGTTTGCTCCGAAATCTACGTTAGCCAATAGTCACTCGGATAGCAGCTAGTTAGCTGCAAGGTCCAGGTGTAAATGTCCAAAGCTTGCGGTAGAAATCCGGGGATATGGAGAGAAAATAGGTCCGGTATGCTCTTGTCTGAGTCGCGTTGTACAAAACTGGTGATAGCTTTCCGAGCTAAAGGATAGCTGATGACCGCTAGCCGTGGTTAGCTGAATACTAACCTTAGCTAGTGAGCTGGCTAACTTCTTTTGTGGATTTCGGATACGAGGTGAATAATACTTTTGGAAAAAAAAGGCTGGTTGCAGGAGAGTGTGAGAGTTTGAAGTTGAGTTTTTAGAAAAAATATCTAAAAAGATATGCGAAGAAAAATATAAAAAGATATAAAATATACATACGGGACAAGACGAGGACAAAGGACATCTGACTGCTACGACATCTTGGAACAAGGAGAGTAGAGAGTCCAGTGAAGTTCCTTGAGGATCATCATGGTATCGGCAAGAGTGGGGATATATACGGCTGTGACATTAACCAACGATAATTCTCTTGGGAGATAATATGGTCGGCATTTGATTGGGAGGTATTCTAGGTCAGGTGAACAAAAGGACTTGAGTTCCTGTATGTTGTTATGATTACACCATGAGTCGTTAATCATGAAGCATACACCCCCCCGCCCTTCTTCTTCCTAGGGTGATGTTTATTTCTGTCGGCGTGACGCATAAGGAATCCCGGTGGCTGTACCGACTCCGACAACATATCCCGGGTAAGCCATGTTTCTGTGAAACAGAGTATATTACAATCTCTGATGTCTGTAATTTCATCAACCTTGTTATCTAGAGACTGGACATTGGCGAGTAATATACTCAGAAGCGGTGGGTGGTGTGCACAACTCTGAAGTCTGACCAGAAGGTCAGAAGCTCTTCTGCGGCGAGGTTGTTTTGGGTCGGCCTCTGGAATCAGATCAAATGCCCTGGGTGGTGGTGCAAACAAAAGATCCGCTTCAGGAAAGTCATATTCCTGGTCGTAATGTTGGTAAGTTGACGGCGCTCTGATATCCAATAGTTCTTCCCAGCTGTATGTAATAACACTTAAGATTTTCTGGGCCAACAATGTAAGAAATAATACATACAAAAACAAAATACTGAATAGTTTTCTAAGGACTAGAAGCGAGGCAACCCTGTCTGTCGGCACCATCTTGCTACCAAGTCATACTGTGCTGTTTCGGTCTACACAGAAATCTTCACCAGAAAAAGAAATAGGAGAGATCAGCCGTGCTGGTTCACCTGCAGCAGTCCTATGTCACAGAGTCCTGGCTGAGCCACATAACTACTGTTCCTACCAGGCCTTGAGATGCACAGCAGAGCAAAAGAATGCACACATTTTTGTGCGCTGCGTGTACAAATACAAGTGCCTTGCCCCAAGGCTACTCAAACAATAGGATCTCAATGTACAGTTTCTGTTAACCTAAACACTAAAAATTGAATTTCTCTCTGTGTTAATATTGAGGCACGTTGCTTTGTATTATTGGATGCATGTATCAACAATCCACAAGGTTTTCCTTGACCCTTCCATTTTTGTGTTAACTTGACGAGGTCAACTGATTGTTCAAGGTATTGCTAATGCTTTTGTTACTCAGATATGGCTGTGTGTTTGTTATCAATTTGATTTGAAAACAAATCAAAACAAAAATCATCACATCATAACAAAAACATTACATCATAAAAGCTTCCATATTACATGCAGAGTCATTATCACCTTTACTAGAGCCGTAATACGTTGTGTCCTTACTTAGACAGTGGGGAGCTTTTTCTGTGAATAAAAAAATACTTGAGGAGTGTTAAGTTTCCAGAAAATTTATGAAAATAAATCAATAAAAATGCATACATATTCAACCTATTTATATAAAATGTTAATGATCTTTCTAAAATTCAAGCCTTGCTGCATCACAGTGGCTTATGCCTTCTGTCTTAATTGAAATGCAAAGGGGACATCTCTCTCTCTCTAATCCTGTGATGGGATTTATTCCATAGTCTTTTTTAGGTTACGTTGTTTACCAATTTGAGGTGGGGGGCACTTCCCTGAGGACCAGTCTAGAAGAGATGCACGCATCATCAACTTGAAGATTAACAACAACAACCTCTACGGCTTTCTCTTACCTTACAGTTACTGTATCAACTTCCAGGTCCAGCCATTTATTTCTAAACACAGAGTCCCCTCACAGTGCAAACAATTTAGCCCTCTCTGTTTCACCTTCAAACCTTCTATGTGAGGCTTTGGGAGTAAGAGACTCCAGTCTTATTAGATATAGAGGAAGCATTTTAAATCTGGGGCAAAGTGCCATTAAATCTTCCCATCAGGGGATCAGTACAGCACAGCAGCGTCTCAGCGTCTATAGAAACTGCCAAGGAGTCGTCTACTATGCTGAAAGACCTATTCTAATAGTTCAGAGAGATCTAAAATTATCCCAGAAAAATGTATAAAAAAAACATGTATCTAATAAACAAGGAGTCTAATCCAAAACAAGGCTAATCTAAGACTACCAATATTGAGATGTAAAGAAAAGGACCAGTAAGGTGAAAGAAGTTGCCGCTGCATTGCCCACTGTGAATTGTAGGGTACCTCACAGTAGACTTGTCCAATGTCCACCAGCCCAGCATCTGTGCCATGGCAAGAGGTTCCATTTGATTTGTGAAGCCAGGCGGTGATACAATTACCTGCGTGTCAGAGTTAGACACACTAGGGGTAATGACCCAACCTGAGTTGGACTCAGCTTACCAGGCAGAGGATGGATAGGAGGAGAAATTGAAAGGAGCGAGAAGGAGGAGGGAGATCCGTCTGTGTATATCAATGAGAAGTTTTATTAGCCTAGTGCTGGACACTCCACCAAAGGTCAGGTGACAGCAGAGGAGAGGAGCACCTACTTTAGTTAAGGAGGAGAGGCGGAATCCCTTGGCCTTTCCCTTCCCTGCGTTCTCATTGAGGTAATTGCCGATGGCCAGCAGGTACTCCAGCACGGAGACAAACGACCTGGAGCTGTACAACTGCGTGCACATCATAATCTTCTGGTTAATCAGCTGAAATGCAAAGATAGTGGTTCAGGAGAAGTCATTTCACTAATCCAACTTCATACTCACTCTTTTTGTCTGAATCAGACTCTTTTGTTTTGTCTGATTCATGAGCTTATGAGAGTTGAGTAAACCCAGGCGAAATCATTTTTGGTTTTCAAGTAAATTTGCAGTCAGACTAGAGACGTGACAAAATTTCAATAGCACACATTTATTTTGGATGACAGGCTTGTATTTTGAAGTAAACAAGTAGATTGACTTGTTCTACATTGCAAAAGTAATTATATTTTCATCATATGCATTTCATTGTGGTTTTCAGATTATATTATTTGTTATCATTCACACTACACAGTTTTTAACCATCCTATCACAAGCAATTGTGTCTTATATATCTAAGAAACATGGTGCACACTGCACGATATTCATAGAATGTATTAAAAAAATGGGACAGGTATTAGATTTCGTTTGCAATCTCTCTCAACAACACAGAATTTCCAGGTCTGCTAGTAAAGTAAGGAGGAAGGTGAGGATGGGATGTAGTGGGGAGACAGAGCAGCCCTCTGGAAAAACAAATCCACTTAGCAAAGGTGCGTGTCTGATACAACATCCAACCATATGCTCAAGTTTACAGAGTAACTTCCCATAGCACACTAGTGTGACCTCATCAAGCCTTAACAGAGCAGAATGCAAATACAAAGAATACACATCAGGTTTTGAAGAGGGCAACCTCTCATTGCAGCCTGGTCTCATAGACTAGACATAACATAGTAATTGTAAATCTGGGAACTCTAATTAGTATGATATTTTACATATGGTATGGTTACAAACGACAGACGGTTACTTAAAACCTCTACAGGATTGGTGGGTCCCCCATGGGACGGTTGAGCTAATGCGATTAACAAGAAAAGTAACAAGAAAATTTCCCAGGGCATAGACATATCTGATATTGGCAGAAAGCTTAAATTTGTGTTAATCTAACTGCACTGTCCAATTGAATTGATTGTGCAAAGAATAGGTCTGACATACAAATACAAACTGCTGGGCTCATGACAGCAACAAGAATATTAATTGTCACCCTATGCTGCAAAATTGAGAATAATAGTTTCTTGCATAGCAGAAGATCGGTGTAAGATCTTATCAGATACAAATATCCTATTTGGATTTAGAGGTACAGACCATGTACCATAGTAATAGAAGTCAAACCGACTGTGTGACTAACCAAAACTCTAACAACAAATAAATGCAAGGCACAGGCAGGTGTTACTATCTCACATAATTATCTTTAGGATAATCCTGCAATATACAGTACACACACAGAATGCAGTACACACACCATTCCATAATCACGTAATAATCCATAATCAACACTGTGCTACTGTCTATGAATTGCAACTACATTTTGGAAAGTATTTTTAGATGGTAGAGGGGTGAAAAGGGTTTTCATACAATATGTGTAAACAACATTTGGATTTTACAAATTGCTATTTAATATATTAAGGTGTGAGGTGGAACATTTATTTGTTGAATTAAGGCGATAGAAAATTATTTGCATTTCACAAACGTAGAAGGTTATGTAAAAGTGCATCTCATGCCGTTCTTTCATGAGTGGAATTTAACTATCCAGCGACAAATGAATGGAACAAAAATACTTCCGTTTCGCACTTTAACTCTAAGAGCTTAGGTACTTTTAAAGAGGAGAAAGCCTTTGTGTTTCTTACTTACTTTTTCAGAAGTCCATTTTATTTATGTTATAAACCATGATGAAATAAGATGACACTTTGCATTAGAGAATTGACTTATGTTCTTCTTTTTTATATTTTTGTTAGATTGAAATGCTAACCATTATCAGTCTACATTATAGGAACAAATTGCAACTTCTTGATGAAACACAATTCACATTAACAAAGAAAATGATTGGTGAGGATACCGTCTTTGAAAGGTAAACATAATATATTCCATGCAATACATTGTAATGTTAATATCTTGTGCACCCGTTCAATTGTTATTAGGTTTTTCGCTTATGCTCAGGTCTAGTCTATCCTGTGTATGTGACAATACAACGTTTTTTTCTACCAGTTGAATGCACTAGCTATCTGCATCTACAGCAGATAGCTAATGGTCACAGTGAGTTGTTAATGCAGAGTGGAGAGAATATGTGTCTAGGCAGAACACAACAGGTGTTTCTGGATGCTGAATTCTACAGAGGTTAAAGGTGTCTATGTGAGTTTAAACAGGACAACAGAAAGATGACAGCAATCGGTAAGTCATTGAGAGAGGACATCAGTTCAGTATGTGGATTCATGATAACAACGGAGAAATCAGATTACCTCAAGGGACAATCAAGGCAGAACAACATCGTTGTTGACGGAATTGCAGAATCTTAACGAGATCACACCTAATTCAGAATAATTCTCTAAATGTACGGCTTTTATTTTTATGTGGTTGTTTCCCCAACTTCTTGTAGAGTCAGAAAATGTCAGAAGGGGAGGACAATGTGAACGGAATGATCACTGAGAAACTGAAGATGGACCACAGGAAGATTGAGATGGAACGAGCCCACAGTACTGGAAAACTCACCACTGGCCCAGGTGACAGGCCCAGTGTAACGATTTTCTTCTTCCTCCTCCGTGGAGGAGTAGGAGAGATCGGACCAATGTGTGGCGTGGTAAGTGTCCACACCGATACTTTATTTACATGAACACTAAACTACAAAATAACAACGTGAAATACCGAAACAAACTAAACAGTCCCGTGTGGAAACAAACACTGACACGTAAAATAATCACCCACCACTCAAAATTGAAACCAGGCTACCTAAGTATGGTTCTCAATCAGGGACAACGAATGACAGCTGCCTCTGATTGAGAACCATACCAGGCCAAACACAGAAATCCCAAATCATATAAAAAGGAACATAGACAACCTACCCAACTCACGCCCTGACCATACTAAAACAAAAACATAACAACAGAACTAAGGACAGAACGTGACACCCAGGCTGATCGTGGTCAAGTTCCTGAGGTTCAAGGACAAGGGTGGCAGTTCTGGAAAGAGCCAAGAACTTTAGAGGAACGTACATCTTCCTCAACGAGGACTATCTTTAAGCTGTGCGCCAGAAGAGGAAAAGACTTATCCCAGCCATGAAAGCTGCCAGAGCACATGGGGACATTGCTTACATCCGCTATGGCAGGCTCATTGTCTACCCTCCCTCCCAAAAGCTTGGACAGGATGAAAGAGCCAAGCCACTTACACATATCAACTGGTTGATGGACTTCTGAATTATGCTGTTGTTTTTTTCTCGTTTGTTCTTTTCCATATTTTATCTATCTGAACAGCTACACAGGAAAGGGCTAAAATTATATGTAGCCTTAAAAATGTGGTTAATTAAACCAATCACTTGATAGCATCAGTTAATGTTCATATATTAGCCATCTTTGAGACTCACTTAGATCATTCCTTTGATGATGCAGCAGTAGCAATACAAGGATGTAACATCTACAGAAGAGACAGGAATGCCTATGGGGGAGGTGTTGTATATTTTTAGAGCCATATCCCTGTAATGCTTAGAGAAGATCTCATGTCAAGTGTTATTGAAGTGTTGTGGTTGCAGGGTCACCTGCCTCATCGCATGCCTATTGGTTTAGGGTGTTGCTATCGGCCACCAAGTGCTAACAGTCAATATTTAGATTATGTGTGTGAAGAAGTTGATAGTGTTTGTGATGTTAATAACAGAGAGGTCTATTTTCTGGGTGACCTGAACTGGTTAGCAAATAGCTGTCCTCTTAAGAGGAATCTTCTAAATGTGACTTATGCCTGTAATATGACTCAGGTCATACCAATAGTGTTGGATCTGTGACATTGACTTGTATTGATCATATCTTCACTAATGCTGCAGAGCTCTGCTCCAAAGCAATATCAGTACCCATTGGCTGTAGTGACCATAACATTGTGGCAATAACAAGGAAAGCCAAAGTGCCAAAGGTTAGGCCTAAAGAAAGTTATAAGAGATCATACAAAAGTATTTCTCATGACTCTTTTGTTGAAGATATAAAATATTTATGTTGCTCTGATAACAATAATGAAAGAGAAGGATTGCTATTTTGAATTTGGTCAAATTCATGTGGGGGAGGTGGAAAAACGATTATTATCCATCAATAATAATAAGCCACCAGGTATAGACAATCTTGATGGAAAACTATTGAGAATGGTAGCAGACTGCATTTCCACCCCAATTTTCGATATCCTTAACCATAGCCTAAAAGAGTGTGTGTGTGGAAGGAAGCTAAACCAATTCCACTACCTAAAAATAGTAAAGCTCCCTTTGCTGGCTCTAACAACCACTCAATCAATTTTCTGCCTGTTCTTAGTAAACGGATGGAGAGAATTGTTTGACCAAATACAATGCTATTTTTTAGAGAACAAGTTAACAACTGACTTTCAGCAGCACTCAACTTGTACTGCACTGACTCAGAAGACAGATGATTGGTTAAACTAAATAGATAATAAGATGATAGTTGGAGATGTATGGTTACATTTCAGTGTAGCCTTTGATGTTATTGATCAGAAGTTGTTATTGAAGAAACTAACTTGCTATGGCTTTACATCACCTGCCATCACATGGTTGGATAGTTATTTATCCAATAGAACCCAGAGTGTTCTTCAATGGAAGCTTCTATAACACTAGATATTTACTGTGCGGTGTCCCTAAGGGCAGATTTACACAAGGCTAGAATGACTTTGACACAAACATCAACTGTACTAGTTGTTCAGGCTCTGTTCTTGTCCCATCTTGATTACTGTCCGGTAATATGGTCAAGTGCAGCAAAGAAAGACTTAGCAAAGCTGCAGTTGGCTCAAAACAGAGCAGGAAACCATGAAGAACTAACATCAACAACATGCCTGCCAGTCTTTCCTGGTTGAAGGTTGAGGAGAGATTAAGTACCTCTCTTCTAGTTTTTATGAGAAGGATTACTGTAATAAAAATTCCAGATAGTCTGCATAATCGAATAACATTCAGCTCGGACACCCATACATACCCCACAAGACATGCCACAAGGAGTCTCTTCAAAGTCTCCAAGTCCAAAATGAATTCATGGCAACGCACAGTATTATACAGAGCCATAATCACATGAAACTCCCAAGCAAACAGCAACATTACCTTTAAAAGGGGGACACACAGACACATTCTAACACACATTTTCTTTGTATTGTTTGTATATTTTTTTGCATTGTTTGTTTATTGTTTTATTTTACATTTGTGTGCCTGTCCTTGTCTATCAGTGTATCAGTGTTTTGTTACTTGTCATGTTTTGTATTTTTTGTGGACTCTATGAAAAGTAGCTGCTGCTTCAGAAAAAGCAAAGAATCAGAATAAACCAATAACATTCCATATGTCCTACCACTCAGAATGCATGTCCAAAGCATTGCTTCATACTAAGTTCAGACATATGATCTTAATTTGATTACCCTGTTACAGGGGAACTTTCCTGCAATGTAGGACATTTTACATGTGTAGTGTATTTGAAGTTTAAAAAGGCTTCTGAAGTGTGTAATTTCCACTTCGAAATTTCAAACATGATTTTGCTGCTGTAGAACACTGGCTCAAATTAAGATCCTACAGCTGTAGTATGCTAGTGTTGATATTAAGCTAATGTTCATATCAAGCCAAAGTGAACTCACCGGCTGCAGATCCTCCATGCTTATAGGCAGCTCTCTTAGAGTCAGCAGCAGGTCCAGTCTGGAGTTCAGGTAAGGAATGTTGCACATCTGTAATGGGGAGGCAGTTACATGAGTAATACACAGTCACAGAATGTAGACACAGAACCCACACACACATACCACATGCACACCACACACAAACACACACAATATCACACATTCTATTTATATGTGATTTTTCAGATTGATTTAAAAAACTCTGTCTACTGGGATCCGCTTAAGAGACACTTTGGGGTGGCTACTAATTACTTCTTCCTAAAGACTATCCTCAAACCTTCCTCTCTAACAGGAGCAGCTACATCTAAGAGCTAAGATTCCCTGGTGGGTATGTTGTGGGCTGTCTTGTCTTCAGTTTGATTTAGCAGAGAAACTGAAGGCTTGACATCTTGAAAAGATTGGCTGAGCTGCCTAGTCGACCTTTGGGTTGGTTGCTAACCTCTAATGAATCACTCTGGGTTGTCACGCAACAGTGTCTCGTTCATGCACAGGTGCATCAGGCCCCAGACACTGTCGTTCATGCACAGGTGCATTAGGCCCCAGAAGCTTAAGGGACTTGGTCTGATCGGGATTAGTGAAAGATGTTAGGTTTGGGGTTATTTCTTGATCCTAGTAATTAATCAGCTACTACAGACAGCGTGTCGCTGAATCTTTTGTAATATACATTTTTCAAGACCCGCTTATTAACATACTGATACATATGACCTACCTAAATAAAAACATTACTTTGAAAATTGTTACAAGGGACATCCCTTTTTAGTTTATCTCAAAGGTTGAATATGGGACTCACTAAAACCCCTCTTACCCAGAGAACCTTGGAAACACTACAGGATGCATGTGAACTGAGGACACAAACTGTGATGCTAAGCCCTTCCACCATGAGAGGTGTTACTGCCACAATGTCTCCCAACATATCCCTATGCATGGTGTCAGATCATAGTGTGAAGAACATGGCCGGCTGATCTTGCTTCTTGGCGCATCTGCCATCCCTTCTGCCCATCATCAACCACATGGGGTACTTTTACAGTGTATCTAGAGGTGGGAAGCCTCATCACCCAGTATGTGTGAAGGAGGATAAAGGTGACTAAGGATACAGCAGGACTCCATAAGGAGAAGAAATGCATATTATTACCATGCAAATCATTGATGCAGAAATTACATAACATCAGCATCCTGGAAAAAACTTTAAAGATATAGCTCAACAAAATTACATATTGGTTTCCTTACTCACGTTTTAGCATTTGTGGCACAATTCCCATTCTAGTCATGGGACCGATATTAGCAATTTTCGCACATCATGTTCAAATAATCTCTAAGTGACTTAGTTTCACAATACATTTATTATACTTTTGGATGATTTGAACGTGATGCATGAAAAATACTAATATCAGTCCCATGACATGAATGGGATTATTGCAACAAATGCTAAAACATTGGCATGTGGAAACAGTGCCAGGGTAACTAGACCAAAGCATGGATTGCTGTAATACATTGTCCATAGACTACTTACAGGGTAAGTCAATCAATGTGTCATTATGTAATTTGGGTGACCTAACCCTTTTCAGGAATTGAAAAATGTGGTTTATTTTGTAGATCCCTCATTAAAATTCACAAGGTGTTTTTAATTACTTTAATTGGCCATCCATTCATGAAGCATGCACAGCACATGGACGGTAAGAGCTTCTTCTAATTTATGTAAACAAAATCAAAATTGGCAAACATTAAGGTTTATCTAGGACATCTGTGATAAGTAGGTACGCTAAGGCATTACCGTAGTCTTGGAAAGCATGGCATGCTAAGATACTTACCTCCATCATGTACTGGTCCACAACATGCAGCTCTGACACAGACCCCTTGTAAGATTTATACATTTCCACATCGTCTGAGGTAGGTACAAATCTATAAAGGAAACATATTTAACATATTTAAATGTATGTCTTTGTTATGTCTTTGTTATGTTATTTTTTTTGTCTTTGTTAAACATAAATCACAACATAAATCCCAGTTTGTCATTTTTCATGTCATAAGAGAGTTCCCTCTTGATTGTGTCATAAGAGTCAATAAGCAATGTTAGGGTTGAGTGGATCTGCTCTGCTTTGCTGCAGATCCAAACAGTAGCTGACATCTTATCGATACGGTGTGACATTTCATTCCTCCTCAATGTCTAATAATAAGTCAGGCTAAATATAATGCCTCCCTCAGTCAGTCAGTATAGTCTGACTATAGATCAGTTATCTACATAGGCGGAATGGCACTGAGGCTTTGGTAATTCAATAAAAGGAGTCACCATTTTCAGTTACAATGCATAAATGAAGTGAAATACAACAAACACTTTTTCACAAGACACACAATCTGGGCTTCATCCAAAATGGCACCAAGTAGTGGTAGCCAGGTAGTGCTCTATAAAGGAAATAGGTCAATGTCCCATTTAGGATCATGCAATGCCATGCCCCCTTTCTCTCTCTTACTCTGAGAGAGCCATAATGCTAGGCTGATTTCCAGTGACCCGGAGAAAGGGGAGTGATTAAAAGCCAAGTAGCTCTGATGGCTTCCATCAGCTCCTATGAAGCAGCAGGACCGTTGATGCCAGCCACAACCATCCAGTCATTCACTTGCACTGAGTTTGAACCCAAATGGAATCTCTTTTTCTCCTATCCTCTGTCATCTGAGTGTATTTCAACTCCAAACCAGACATTCACTTTTTCATGAGTCCTGGGATGTGGCGCTGGATTAGAGCTATAGAGCTATAGCCGCATGTCATTAATATTGCAGGCCCTGTGGGGAGTGGTTTCTATCAGAGATTGTATTCCTGATGCCCACGCGATGCCACATTAAAATATATATTACGTTTTCATAGAATAAATATAATCCTCTATGAGATACATTAGATCACAGTTCTTTGATCAGGTCAGCACCTCACTGAAAGAAAGCACTGAGTAAACTGTAGAGAAGGAGGTAAGCATTTTACCCGGCTTTCAGTGTTATACCCCTGAGAGTAACTCAATAGTGTCTATCTCCTCAAATACCTCACCAATGAAAGTTTTATTAGTAGTCTGCTCTGGTAAAAGGTTCTGGCATCTGCTCTTTAGTATTAGAGCAAACGCTATAGAGACTACTGCTTGTGCCTTGTCATGTCTCATAGGTTTCATTGGGCTTATTCCTGTATGTATGATCCCTGTATGTACCCTGCACTCGTAACACTTGTTCTTACACAACCTAATGTTTTACCAACCTGCCCCCTTACTGGTCTTGTGTATGTACCATGTCAAATCTTACAAGTTATACTGCTGCCCTGCATCGGACTTGATTCCATCCTGCATCAAGTCTGCATTTGTTTCCTTCTCAATGCAGGCAACTGCAGTTGTATCCAAATTCGAGATTAATCTGCAACATGAATGCAACATGTAATCCCTTCTTACCTCCTCAGGGAAGTGATCTGTTCGTCAGAGAAGCCTCCCTCACCCTCATTAACCAAGAACAGTTTGTCCTTTAGTTCTCCTGGCTGCACATGGAAACTTTTGAGGAAAATATCTGGGGGAAAAATCAGGAAAACAAGATCAACACACTCACTCAAAAACGACACATGAATGGTTTTACTCTTGACAGGGAGATACTCTTTTTCCTGTACCTGCAACTTGAAATGAAATAACTGAAGACAAAAGGTGCTTGGATTAATTATCTCTCTCGAGTGCCTTTGGGGTGCACTCATTTGTATTCTATCAAATACAAACTGATGGGAATTTTTGTTTTACCTAACAACCTCTGTGTATACTGCAGGAGCTGGGAAAAGTAGTACACTATCACGCTAAAACACTTTCAAATTAAATATGGTAAGGAATTATTGTGATATGCAGTCAGGGATGGATTCATGCACTGATTGAGTAACACCCAGTTCAAGGTTAAGGTTTTAGAAGTAATATGCAGCTAGATTCTATGCTATTCTCCTCGTCTTAATTTAATAGGTCGACCGTCAGTTAATTAAAAAGCCCCAATCTGACAGGGGTGTGCGGGGTGCTCACTGCACTCTGCTTCTTTATGTATTGATCATTCTGCTCTGCTCTGGGCCAAAGCAAGAGGTCTCATCTAGAAGGAGAAATAATGTTTAAGTATTTCCTACATTACAAGGTCATTTTAAACACCACGCCACAAATATATTCCACTCCCTTCTGTCCTTTTTACTTTCCTTTCCTCCATGTTAATTATGTTACCTTGGACCACCATTTTCTTATATTATGTTTAATAAGAAAATGGTGGTCCTCTGTAGCTCAGCTGGTAGAGCATGGTGCTTACAAAAGCAGGATAGTGGGTTAAATTCCCAGGACCACCTTTACCTTAAAAAGTTATGCACGCATGACTGTAAGACACTTTGAGTCTGCTAAATGGCATAAATGATATATTATAGAACATTTGTGTTGAGTGAGTGTTGAGAAGTACAGGTATAGTGAGTGGGTAGTCAGTCACGACCCTTGATGTTTTTATTTACCTTGGATGTAATGTGACAAGACTGATATTTCTAATCTTGCCACATCAAGACTAAAGTTATTTTCTATTCAAATGTCAGTGTCTGTGTAACAATTAACATGACAAAATGTGTCAAAATCATCCTGATATACGACATCCAGTGATGACAGGGCAACAGGGTAAATGTCCTATGGGGGACCAGTACGAAAAAAATAGTATGAAAATGCTTTTTCAGTTCTGCCGACAAATTTACTATGGGATTGAGGTCAGGGTTTTGTGACGGCCACTCCAATACCTTGACTTTGTTGTCCTTAAGCCATTTTGCCACCACGATTTTGGAAGTATGCTTGGGGTCATTGTCTATTTGGAAGACACGTTTGCGACAAAGCTTTAACTTCCTGACTGATGTCTTGAGATGTTGCTTCAAAAAATCCACATCATTTTCCTACCTCATGAAGCCATCTATTTTGTGAAGTGCACCAGTCTCTCCTGCAGCAAAGCACCCCCACAACATGATGCTGCCACCCCCATGCTTCATGGTTGGGATGGTGTTCTTCGGCTTGCAAACATCCCCCTTTTTCCTCCAAACATAATGATGGTCATTATGGCCAAACTGTTCTATTTTTGTTTCATCAGACCAGAGGACATTTCTCCAAAAAGTATGATCTTTGTTCCCTTTGTGCATGTACAAACTGTAGTCTGTTTTTTTTACTGCAGTTTTGGAGCAGTGGCTTCTTCCTTGCTGAGCGGGCTATCAGGTTATGTCTATATAGGAGTTTTACTGTGGATATAGATACATCTTCACAAGGTCCTTTGCTGTTGTTCTGGGATTGATTTGCACTTTTCGCACCAAAGTACGTTCATCTCTAGGAGACATAACACTTCTCCTTCCTGAGTTGTATGACGGCTGTGTGGTCCCATGGTGTTTATACTTGCGTACTATTGTTTGTACAGTTGAACGTGGTACCTTTACTTGTTTGGAAATTGCTCCCAAGGATGAACCAGACTTGTGGAGGTCTACAATTTTATTTTTTTCTGAGGTCTTGGCTGATTTATTTTGATTTTCCCATGATGTCAAACAAAGAGGCACTGAGTTTGAAGGTAGGACTTGAAATACATCCACAGGTACACCTCCAATTGACTCAAATTATGTCAATTAGCATCAGAAACTTCTAACGCTATGACATAATTTTCTGGAATTTTACAAGCTGTTTAAAGGTACAGTCAAACTTAGTGTATGTAAACTTTTGAACCACTGGAATTGTGATACAGTGTAAGTGAAGTATTTTGTCTGTAAACAATTTGTGGATAAATGACTTGTGTCATGCACAAAGTAGATGTCCTAATGTACTTGCCAAAACTATAGTTTGTTAACAAGAAATTTGTGGAGTGGTTGAAAAACAAGTTTTAATGTCTCCAACCTAAGTGTATGTAAACTTCCGACTTCAACTGTATTTGGCTAAGGTGTATGTAAACTCACAATACTCCATATTCCAGTAATTTACATAGCTTACATTACTATGAAGCGGCAGACATGGAGATAGACAGGGCATGGGTGCTGAAAGTAGGCTAATTCATGTAAACAGTCTTCATTTTAATTTTAATTTAGGCTACTAACAACAAGAGGGCTTTGCGTTGGAGCCAATTTTTTCCTATTCAAAAAATAAGAGGTAAGCCTACCTGTTTGACAGATGAAATGAAAGTTTACTATCCATATACTATGTCAGTCAATTCCTTCAGTCACTATACACTACTTAAATATCTCTGTGTAAGTGAAGGGCTTTGTGTGTTAAAACCAGGGCTCAAATTGAGAGCATATGTGAGGTAATTGTGACTTTTGTTAAAGAAAATGGCTAAAAGCATAGGCCTACCTCTTGTTACTATAAAAATTATGGAACTGATTATATAAAGTGATCTATAACGAAGCTTTAGTCCGCAATGCTTTATACTAGAAACAAGCTGTTACATGCAGGGGAAAGACGTGACTCTGATGCATATGGGATATCTTTGGTTTCTATACATGACATTCAGAGGCTGCGCTACAACCCAAGGAGACAAAAATGTACTTTGCTTGGAAAGTAATGTGTGATTCTGTCACTATCAATTGATGTTCATTTCAACAGGCTATTAAAAAACATACTATCACTAAATCAGTCAGGAGCAAGCTAGCTAAGGAACAAAAATGAATTATTTAGGCTATATTATTATTATTTCAAGGCTACAGCTTGCCATTTAGGAAATAAATTGTGAAGCATTTGTGACACATTACAGGCTGGCAGGAGTGCTCAGGATTTCAACACACATCAACAACATCACTTCAACAATATGCCTATACATTTCGCATTTAGGCTGTATATAATGACATTTTTAAAAAGAATCACTTAGAATTATATAATAATTAAATGAAAAATGCCATATTAGGCTATACAGTCATTCTACACTGCCTTTGAATTCACTTTTAGAAACCCGAGTTTGGCCAGTCTTTGGTTTGAGGATCATGCGGTGAGCTATGCATGCCTACATTTTTACATTTGACATTTGAGTCATTTAGCAGACTGTCCTATCCAGAGCCACTTTCAGTTAGTGCCTAGTTTGTCAATTTAGCCTAGCAGATGCTCGTGTTCTCCCATGCCCTAATCCAGGCTGTATCACATCCGGCCATGATTGGGAGTCCCATAGGGCGGCGCACAATTTGGCCGGGATAGGCCGTCATTGTAAATAAGAATTTGTTCTTAACTGACTTGCCTAGTTAAATAAAGGTTAAATAAAAAATTAAATGCATAACAATTACAGTCAACACAAATCTATTTTTTAACAACAATATCATGGAATCAAACAGTAGTGTTGCATGGGTTTTAAAAAAGCCATATTACAACCTATGTGTTATGATAATTGCGTTGTTTGCTCTATAACCTGTTAGTCCACATGCCTTGCGACCAGGATATATAGGCCTAAAGGCCGAGACAATAAGAAGACACAGTAGCAGAATAAATTAAACCAGAGAGCAACCTCTGTCAGGTGATGTCCACAAAGTATATTGCATGTAACAAACAGTTAACCTACATAATGGTCAAGTAAGTTAATGTTTCCGACATTGTCGGACCACTAAACAACTATTGATATAGAACCACGGAGAGTTCCCGCAAGTCGCAAAGAAAACAAGAGCTGCCTCCACTATTCCAGCACCATTTAAACTTCAACATTCATCAAATCACTGATGCTTAGTCTAATACAGTGACAACTAAAAGATGCCAAAAACGATTTAGTCCAATCAACATAAGCTAAATATGATGGTGTGTTTGCGTGCGTGTTTGTGCAAATAGAAAAAAACATGTCGACTCACCCTACTTGTAGAGAAACACCAATGCCATCCTCCTCTCTTTCATGTTGACGAAACGGTCTATCACTTTGTCTGACAGTACACACTTTTATTTTTTGTTGTCCTCGCTGGCTAAATAGTTGTTCGCTAGCTCAACTTCCTTTCATGGGCAACTTTAGCTAGTTAACGTTAGCCTTCTACATCTAGACACATATTGAACTTCCATCGTCTCAGGCCAGGGGCACAATGGATGAATTAATGGTTGGATCAGTATCGCAGATACAATCATTGGCCAGTACGAAGAATTAAGTAAAACCACAAGACCAAAAACTATCTCCATCCATGGCTAATTTAGAAAAAGGATCATTTTAGCTAGCTAGCCACCGGAAGACAACAACACAATAAGATGCAACAATTCAAGTTGTTTCTGTCAATGATGTATGCTCTCAATACGATTTTTATAGAAGTGAAGCCAAATCCAAACTGGCTTCCCTTGACACTTTTTCTTGGTGCGCCAGGACCATTCACAGTTGAGCTCACTCAGTTTAGCTCAAAGCTGATTGGCTATTATTTTGTACTTTTTTTTCAAGAGAGGCCAAATGCTCACTGGCTTCCTTGCATTCAATACTATGGGCGGCAACAATGTCATACTCTTTTGGACCAGACAGCATGAGATAGATGGCCTACACATACAGACAGAAGGGCGCTGTTTAACTTACTCAGATGCTTTCTCCAGTGAGATACATTCAGCCTCTTGTGAATTGAAGGAAAATTATGGAACACAGAAGAGACAAAATATAAATTAATGTTTCCCAAATGAAAAGAAGTTGATCATTGATGATCAGATACTTCGGTTGGAACTGGTTCTGTTGCACTTAATTTTTACAATTGATAAACAACTTTGGCACTGTTTTAAACTTAGACTATCCTCTTTTTTACCCATACCCTGTATAGAAATCAAAACCACTTCGGTGCTGCTGCATGCACTCATTTGTTGTCATGCCCTACTGTGGTATTACAAAATATTGTAGTTGTCTCCAGTCAGGTAAAATGATGTAGAATTGCATGAAATGCGTTTATAAAAGGCATTTTTCTTCTTGAACCGCAAATAAGATTATAGATTAATGCAGTGCTTTTGTTAAAATAGAGATATTTTCACCCCTACCCTTGTCTGCAGTGTACTGCGACTCTACAACCTTCTGGCTACTTTGCCATGTAATGCTTACAAAACCAAGAACAGTTTCTAAAACTGCATATCTAAGGCACTGGTCTGTTCTATGAGTGATGGTAAACGGTAGGCATGTTCTCTGCTATGTACTTTATGTTTTCATTATTATTTTGGGTTCAGGAGAGGGTCACTTGTTTGTGTTTTTTTCAAACGTTCAGGGAGGGTCAGGTAAAAATATATATTTTACTGGAGGGCCATTTATTTTCATTTCAGAGAGGTCCAATGTTCTCCAGGTATCACTCATTATAAATAATATATAGTTCCTTAGAAAATAGCCCTTTTTGATGTCATCAAGCAGGCCAAAACGGTCTTTTCAAACGGTTCTTAAACTAAGGGCATTATCATAATTTTCACAATTTCACAGTATTATTGCAACTTCATAGTGTAGAAATATATATATTTATTTTTAACAATAAAATCACATTTTTGACTGGACTAAGCCTTTAAGAGCTGTGATGTTCTACTAAAGATTAAGTGTTCAAGTAATTACCTGATGTTGCTATGCTGCTGCCTAGCCTTAGCTTTGGCAGAAAGTTATAGAAACAGAGTGAACCACAGGTGTACTTTTAATTGCTAATCCAGTCATTTCTGACTGTGCATCCCAAATGGCACCCTATTTCCTACATAGTGCATTGCTTTTGACCAGGGTTCATAGGGCTGTCGGGAATAAGGTGCCATTTGGGGAACACCCTCAGTCCTCAATGAGACACTGGATAATGCTCTCAACACAACCTTGATTAGACATGCTAACATAAGAGCATACTAGGGAGCTCTCGTGTCGAATCAATCACCATATTAATTAAGCACATGTTTAAAAGTACAAGAAGGGCAAGCTCTGGGATGGCACTACACAGTGCACAATAAAATATTTCCTCTTAAAACTGAGTGGGGTATTTGAATGTGTGACCTTGCTGATGTTTTCCTCTCTGTGTGAAACAACTAATGTATTAATACTATGAGGTTAGCTAGTCTTTTTTGCTTGTCTTAGAAAACTGATCATTGCAGTCTTCTAAGCTATCAAACAGATAAAAGGATTGAGAAAATCCAACTGGCGTAATCTCCTTCTGCTGCAGATGTAGGATCTTAATTTGAGCCAGTTTGCTACAGCAGGAACATAATCCTGCAGCAACATGACATGTGATTTATTATGTATATTATAATAAATTGAACATTTTCATAAGGAAAAATCAAGTCTGAAATTTCAAAGTGGAAAATTACAAACTCCAGAAGCCTTTTTAAAACTGAAATACACTAAAGTTTAAAATGTCCTGCCTTTCAGGAAAGTTCTCCTGCAACAGGGTGATCAAATTAAGATCCTACATTTCTAACTAGCTATATGGAATGTCCTTCACTCTTTGATATTCAATATTTTTCTAATCAATTTAGTCCAACACAGTCTGTTTCGTCGGTAATACCTGGAAAAAGAGTGAGTCATGACCTGAGCAGTGGTTATTGACTACATAGTATAAGACCCACAATACGTAATTCTGTTCTGTTTATCTCCTCTCAGGGTTCAGATATTATCTTGAAGGAATGAAGACAAACACAACGCCTGTCCATGACCATCCTGCATGCCTCCCCTGCTCCCCTGCACTTATCTACGTGTTGTCATGCAGCCTGCCTGTGGCATAGAGACAGGCTATAGCCCACAGAGACCACATATAAACTCACTGCTAGAAGGGAAAATGCTCTTAATCTCATCATAATACCGCCACCTGGATATAGATGGTTCATATCCATCTGTTTGAATGTAAAACTGTAAGCTATATGCATAGCACTTTGTCATTAAGGATAAGAGTGTTATGATTGCAAACGCAGAACATAACCGTTATACTGTAATAACTATGTATAATAACCATTAATTATTTATCTAAACTATGTATTGTAATTTACAATACACTAATAGAAGTCATACTGTATGCATCTAGCAACAATATTAGCTATAGCTCAGAAAATACTTTCACTGTCCATGCACAACAGGAAAATAATAGATAACAGCTAGTTAGCAGAGATACTGCTGATGAGCATGCAGAGCTCATCTAAAGCAAGCATAATCTTTGTGTGTGTGTGTGTGTGTGTGTGTGTGTGTGTGTGTGTGTGTGTGTGTGTGTGTGTGTGTGTGTGTGTGTGTGTGTGTGTGTGTGTGTGTGTGTGTGTGTGTGTGTGTGTGTGTGTGTGTGTGTGTGTGTGCGTGCGTGCGTGCGTAGCACCCTTTTCCCTCTCTCATGCTGGCGGCAGAGAGATGCATCACCTGGAGTTGCCCACAGGCGGTAGTCACCAAGCACAGTGCCTTACATTTACACCATTTTAGCAGACACTCTTATCCAGAGAACGACTTACAGTAGTTAATGCATATATTCTCGTACTGCTCCCCAATGGACATCAAACCCACAGCCCTGGCATGGCACGCACCATGCTCTACCAACTGAAACACATGGGGTTGCCTAGTCAGAGCACAACTTTCCAGGGCACAGAAAGGAGAGGAGCACACTTGGAGTGTATCCTATCCTGTTCTATCCTATGACAGACGCTCATAGAAACTGTCGCACAGGACTCCATCCATAATTCATGGCCATGCATACTCTAATTGTGTTGCCAGCCTGCACACTTGTACTGATGCCATTTAACAACCCTCTCTGCTGCCCCACACGTGTATCACTTCACTCTTTCTGTGCCATTTTGAAGACCTGCGTGAAGAGAACTCTCTAAAATCTTTTTTCCTCATTCTCACACGCCACATGCACACACTTTATCTATTGGTCTTAGGTTGCCTTGAGCTACGCCAAGTCATAGACTTGGTCTCGAGTGGTACAGTGAGACACTGCATCTCAGTGCTAGAGGTGTCATTACAGACCCTGGATCGATTCCAGGCTGTAGCACAACTGGCAGTGATTGGGAGTCCCATAGGGCGGCGCACAATTAGCCCAGAGTTTTCCGGGTTAGGGTTTGGCCCCGGGGTAGGCCGTCATTGTAAATAAGAATTTGTTCTTAACTGACTTGCCTAGTTAAATAAAGGTTTAAAAAAATATTTAAAAAATTGATGCTCCACTGAACAGCAGTCAAAGCCGTTAAGTGAAGAAGAAAAAAGATGGAAGCTTTACCCATAGAAATAGAATGTATAGAATGTGCGTCCCCATTTAATGGCCAGGATTAGCGGGTCCAAGCTCATTCTATTCATTCTATTTCTATGGCTTTACCAAGGTTCTGATAGACTCAGACTGCCCCCTGTAGACATGCTGTGCAGTTCACAGGGGAGAACAACCCATATCTGTATCTACACTGAAACTAGCAGCATTATTCTTCAAGGATGGTTATCTGAAAATGCATGCACTCACTACTGTAAATCGCTCTAGATAAGAGCTTCTGCTAAATTAATAAAATGCTAAAAAAAATAAAAATGTCTTAATGTCTCAAAGCATTAATTCTATTCCAATGCTTCAATGTTCAACCTAATCCTTCAATGTTGGTTATTTCTTGCATCTTGTTATGTAGCTACTGTACAACATTTTTTGCATCTTTTCTCAAGCAAATACATGTGGTATGGAGATTAGATGGAGAATGAGTCAATACACCGATGTAAAGCTCATAGAGTTTCCTTATTAAGTACTACCATCTGGTGGTTGCAAAAAGGTGTTCTTTTTTACAACTCAACTACAGTAATCAAGCACTGAGTGTAGTTTCAAACAAATCTGTTGTCAGCGAGAAAATAACGTGGATGGGTCTGATAAGAGGAATACCCATGTGAGAATTCTGTTCATAGACTACAGCTCAGCGTTCAAACCCGTAGTTCCCTCCAAGCTCAGCATGAAGCTTGGTCCCTGGGACTGAACACCTGCCTCTGCAAGTGTATTCTGGACTTCCTGACGGGCCGACCCCAGGTGGTGAGGATAGGTAACATCACCTCAACCATGCAGACACGCAACACGGGGGGCCCCACAGGGGTGTGTGCATAGTCCTGTCCTGTGCTCCCTATTCACCCACAGCTGCGTGACCACGCATGACTCCAACACCATCATCCAGTGTGCTGATGACATGACGGTGGTAGGCTTGATCACGGGCACGATGAGACAGCCTACAGGGAGGAGTTCAGTGACCTGGCAGTGTGGTGCCAGGAAAACAACCTCTCCCTCAATGTCATTAAGACCAAGGAGCTGATCATGAACTACAGGAAACGGTGGGTCAAGTACGCACCATCCACATCGACAGGGCTGTAGGGGAGCGGGTCCAAACCTTCAAGTTACTTGGTGTCCAAATCACAAAATAATTCAAATGTTCCACACCCACACACACGCACACAGTCGTGAATAAGGCATGACAGCACCTCTTCTGCCTCATGAGATTGAAAAGATCTCTAAAAGTTTGACAGCTGCACCATTGAGAGCATCTTGACTGGCTGCATCACTGCTTGGTATGGAAACTGCACCGCCCTCGAACGCATAACCCTACAGAGGGACAGCCCAGTACAATGCTGGGGCCGAGCTCCCTACCATCCAAGACCTCTAGATCAGGCGGTGTGAAAAGACCCCGCCCAACCGAGCCACACTGTTTTCTCTGCTTCTGTTTGGAAAGCAGTACCGGAGCAACAAGTCTGACACCAACTGGCTCCTAAACAGCTTCAATCCCCAAGCCATAAATAAGACTGCTAAATAGTTAACAAAATGCCTATCAGCATTGACCCTTATATTTTATTTGTATTTTTGCACTGTCTCTTATGCACACTCACAGGATTCTACACACTCACACTGACACTACAACACACACAACCTTAATTTGCTCACACACACACATAATACACACACACACATTCATACTGACTCTACATACACACGCACACACTCACATACAATCATCATATACGCTGCAGCTACTCTGTTTATCGTACAGTATATCCTGATGCCTAGTCACCTTACCCCTATACATATTTACCCCCACCACTCCACTCCAATATCCCTGCACATTGTAAATATGTTATTGGAACTGACCCTGGAACTGACCCTGTATATAGCTTACATACATTCTCGTGTTTTTCTCATTTCCATTTCTCATGTGTTTTTGTTCTACTTTACTTTATCTTATAGTATTACTGATATTGATTGCTGCATTTTTGGGAAAGAGCTCGCAAGAAAGGCATTTCACTGCACATGACAATAAAACTTGAAACTTGATAAATAAGTTGTGCACAACCAGGGGAAAAATGGCCCGAAAATAGAGCATATAGTTGTGAAAGCATATAGGCCTATCACCTCAAACTTCCATACAAGTCATTGTAAAGCTACTTACTAAAGTTGTGAGCAACCTTCGTATTGAGCATGATGTGAAGGTTAATGCTGGGCTCGGTGATCCCGCCAAATGTTCCCAAATCTTGAACTGCAAATTGCTCATACAAGCGTGAAGTGTCAATTTCAATGTTCCCAGCGTTTCCCCGTGTCCAGCATGATTTCTCTATCTGCCGAGAGACCAATCACAATCACCACAAAGACAAACTGGATTCTCTATGAAATGCAATGATCCAGGAAGCTACAGAGACACTGTAGAGAATAATTCCCTACAGTACGCTAGGAAATTAGGCACTGGAATTTAGGTAATTCCTTATCATTGCAAACTATCAGACAAAACCTTCTCAAGGATTGGACTCAAGTGTAGCGTCATATAAGGCGATATACCATAATATAACATAATTGACAATGTGCACAACTATATTACATGGTTACAAATGTAATAAATAGGGATAAATAAAACCATTGTAGTACCTTATCAGAACCAACCTCATCCCAGTGGAAGGCCCTGGTCCGCTCTGTTAGGGGTTTTCTACTGGGCTTAAAGGGCAATGGAGGGGGCATAGGAATGAAGGGGGGAGCTGGCACCATTGAGGGAATGGGTACAGGGACAGTGGCGGGGACAAGGACAGGATCAAGGACTGGTGCCAGGACAGGAACAGGGACAAAACCAGGAACAAGTGCAAGACCAGGAACAGAATCAGGGGCAGGGGCAGGGGGAAGGACAGGACCAGGGAAGGGGACATTCACTAGTAACTTCACAGGGCTGCAGGGTTTTGGGAGAGGCGAGGTTGGAGGTTTACTTTCAATCTTTTCTCCAGCCGATAGATTATCTGTACTGGAGACAAGATCTGTTCCTCGGAGGCCTTGTCCGTCAATGGACTTGTTCTCCTCCAGAATATCTTTGACATTGTCATAGATTCTTAAAGCCCTGGTTTCCTCATAGAAGTGCTCAGACTGAGATGTGCGTTTCCAGTTCAGGCATAGCTCATCTATGGCCTGGACCCAAGCATCCCTCTCCTTCTGGATGGCTTCTGTGCTTTTGGAAAGTTCTGTCACAGGTACCTGGAACCTGCAATACATCAACATAACTCATCTTAACTTCCTCTATTGGCAGTAAACAAACAATGGCAATCACTGGGCAAACAATTGAAATCTAAATGTATGGTATTAGTGCTTATGGTGTGTTTATACAATACATACAGTGATGAGAATGGTGTGTTGGTAGCAGCAATCCTCAACTGTTCAGATATACATTATTCTGAAGCATGATTCTGTTAAAAAGTTACAACATTGTTGCTGTATTTAGATATGTAGATTAACTAACATTTTAAAATGTTTCATTGACAAAACAAATTACTACAAGAACACATAACCTACATTCCTTATACTCGCTTCTCTCATCCTAAACACCTACCGCCCTAGTCTCAGAATGGGTTTTTACATGGTCACTCACTGGTACTCATTCTTGTGAGTCAAAAGAGTGAAGGTGTCACAGCTGCGTGGTTTCTCTACACTTGCTTCCCCGTCTGAGAAATGAATGACAACTGGCAAGGATGACGAGGTGACCATGTCCCCATCTGCACCTACCCCCCGCCGGCTGATGGGGAGCAGGGTCAGCTTGCCAGGGTGAAGGTGAGCCTCGTACCTAACAACAAAAGTGTAGATCACATCATGATGTAGATAGTAAACAACTTATAGTCAATGCAGGACTCTTCCAAACTTTGTAAAAACACTGTGCAGTAGTAGTAGTTGTTGTAATAGTAGTAGTAATTGTAATAGTAATTGTAATATTATTATTAGTAGTAGTAGTTGTAGTTGTTTTTGTAGTAGTAGTAATAGTAGTAGTGGTAGTAGTAATTCATGTTCTTGTTGTTGTAGTAGTTGTTGTTGTAATAGTAGTAGTAGTTGTAGAAGTAGTAGTAGTCTAGTATAGAACACAAACATACTTCACCCATTTAAACGATGCCAATCCACCTCTCTGCAGGAACAGCAGGCCCTCCCTGAGGCTCTTTGGTGCTAGAGGCAGGGGATGCACACACGTGTCTTCACTGCCCTCCACTGGATGTCTGTAGATGTTTCTGTAGATTATCCTGTTTACAAGCTGCATTATCTACACAACAAAACATCAGTGTGAAAAAGTCTCAATCAAAATTGTGTCAATTGAAAATATAAAGTCCTTAAAATGTCTTCAAACTTTATTTAAAGAATGAATGTCCCGCTGTTAACCAATTAGGGGAAGTGATTGAAATCTCTCACATCTCTTATGCCTATACACAAACCAGGCTGCTGTCCACCTATTACAGGTTAGGGATAACTCTATTACCTTGTGTTTGTCCTCCAGCGAGGCTGCCTCCAGCTCATAGGGTTAGGGATGACTCTCTTCCCTTGTGTTTGTCCTCCAGTGAGGTGGCCTCCAGCTCATAGGGTTAGGAGCAGGGGCAGGAACGACTCTCTTACCTTGCGTTTGTCCTCCAGTGAGGTGTCCTCCAGCTCATAGGGTTAGGGGCAGGGGCAGGGACGACTCTCTTCCCTTGTGTTTGTCCTCGAGTGAGGTGGCCTCCAGCTCATAGTGTTAGGAGCAGGGGCAGGAACGACTCTCTTACCTTGCGTTTGTCCTCCAGTGAGGTGTCCTCCAGCTCATAGGGTTAGGGGCAGGGGCAGGGACGACTCTCTTACCTTGTGTTTGTCCTCCAGTGAGGTGGCCTCCAGCTCATAGTGTTAGGAGCAGGGGCAGGAACGACTCTCTTACCTTGCGTTTGTCCTCCAGTGAGGTGTCCTCCAGCTCATAGGGTTAGGGGCAGGGGCAGGGACGACTCTCTTACCTTGTGTTTGTCCTCCAGTGAGGTGGCCTCCAGCTCATAGTCATGTCTTCCTCTGAAAGATATAGAGAACTTGGTCCCAACTCCGTCATCACAGCTCTTAACACACAGGAACGGCAGCTGCCGCTTTACGATGCCTTTCTCTATGCTGCACACCATTTTAGTGTTGAAGTCAATCTAAACATAGAGTATAGAGATACACATTATTCTGAGATTATCACTGCTTTTACTCAATGATGCATGACATGGACAGTATGTACCAGCCCACTACAGGCTTGCATTGTACAGTATTGTTATCACAACTCAGGAGTTGCTGTTTACTTACAGTAATGGAAGTTGTAATACCTGTTTACAGTTTTCCCCAATTGTTTACACACTAAAACTGGCCTATGAGGCACAATGACCCAAAGCTGTAACTAATTTACCGGAAGCAACACCAAATCTGCAATACTACTTGCACATGTTTTGCTTTACACTCAGATTGCAATTCTATAACAAACGTTTGGCAATTATCTACCTTTGGCACAACCTTCACAGCTAAAATCCATTGTGTGCAAATGAAAAGCAATACTGTTCAACAAGCTAAGCTCAAACTTAGCAGAGGGAGGTGGAGGGTGAAGCCTGCAGGGAAATCCAACAGATTATTGAAAACCCTGCCATCTTCCACAACATCAGAGTGAGCTTATCAACCATAGCCCACATCTTGCATTTGTGTTCCTTTCTTGTTTGAGTACACACAAACAATTTAACAAAATCTTAGTCTTTAGACTGAAATAGGTTCTGAAAGTAATGTTTTGAATATGTCACATTAGAGTGATCTCATTTGTCACTAAGTTAGATTCATTTGACGTGTGTTTGTCTCATTTATCACTAAGTTAGATTAATTTGATGTGTGTTTGTCTCATTTGTCACTAAGTTAGATTCATTTGATGTGTGTTTGTCTCATTTGTCACTAAGTTAGATTCATTTGATGTGTGTTTGTCTCATTTGTCACTAAGTTAGATTCATTTGATGTGTGTTTGTCTCATTTGTATGCAGTTTCATTTTGAGCAGGGAGAACATTATTTTGATTTCTGTGTTTCATTTTGAGCAGGGAGAACATTATTTTGATTTCTGTGTTTCATTTTGAGCAGGGAGAACATTATTTTGATTTCTGTGTTTCATTTTGAGCAGGGTGAACATTAATTTGATTTCTGTGTTTCATTTTGAGCAGGGAGAACATTATTTTGATTTCTGTGTTTCATTTTGAGCAGGGAGAACATTATTTTGATTTCTGTGTTTCATTTTGAGCAGGGAGAACATTATTTTGATTTCTGTGTTTTATTTTGCAAGATGTCAGTGGGTTTGGGGAAATTGGCTAACTGTTTTGTGTTTTGTGTTTAGAGTTTTGAGTACTTGAGATGTAGTTTCAGCAAACGTGTGTTATCATTTGGGAAAAACTGTAAATACGAGTTGTGATAACAACTAACCCAATGTCAAAAGGGTACCCATATCTGACTCGCCTGAAGAATGCGCTTCTGCCACCTGTAGCGGTTGTACTTGTAAACACTGAAGTTGTACTGGGAGACTTGCTGTTCCTGCAATGAAGATCAATACACCAATGACAATGATGCAGGACAAAATGTTATGAACACATCGAAGAGTGATCAGAAACATCCAGTTCTACGTTGGTGGACAGGACAGTGGAACCGCATAACTTAAAAATGTATAGTGAATGACAGAATAACATGCATGACAAGTACTGTGTCATGCGTAGATAAAGTCCATTATGCGTGTGCACAGACCGTCCAAGGTAACTGTCAGGCCCTGTTGTTGCCATGGTTTCCCGTGCTGAATTCAAGGCCCAGTAGTAAAATACCTATAGACTGGTCCCAGATCTCTTTGTGCTGTCTTGCCAACTCTTGAGGCCAATGCGTGACAATGACCATAGGAGTTGGCAAGACGACACAAACACATTGTTGTGGAGGTATTGTAATACTGGGTCGTGGCAAAATAACACAAATCGATCTGGGGCCAGGCTACATAACAGTACCTCTGTGGCCAGGCTTTGCTTTAGCTGCTCCTGATTGCTCCTCCTGGCCTGGTTCAGGGCGTCATCGATGGTCAGCTCCCCACTCTTCACTTTCATCATGATGCTCAGCTGCATCTCGTTGCTCAGCTGGACCAGGAGGACAATGATCACAGATAAGCAATGCATATAAATTATAGCTAGTGTTCCGAATGCACCGAAATGATAGCTAGTGATCTGAAGGCACATAAATGATAGCTAGTGTTCCGAAGGCACATAAATGATAGCTAGTGTTCCAAAGGCACATACTACATGATAGCTAATGATCTGAAGGCACATAAATGATAGCTAGTGTTCCAAAGGCACATAAATGATAGCTTGTGTTCCAAAGGCACATAAATGAGAGCTAGTGTTCCGAAGGCACATAAATCATAGCTAGTGATCCGAAGGCACATAAATTATATCTAGTGTTCTGAATGCACAGAACGCTTCACTTTGCATAGAACAACCACTGGCGTAGAACACACCTCACAGCCCCCACAAGGTAGGAGGGCCACAAGCTTTGGGGGCCCTCATTTCTTTCAATGTGAATAATGATTAGTGAGAAAGTTACAGACGCACAAATATCATACCCCTAAGACATGTTAACTGCAAAACTGAGCTACGCAACTGAGAACAACTAACAACTAACACAAGCACCTGTCAAACAAATGTCTCACAACAGGGAAAAAACATCTTGATTTGTCTTTGTATCAAACATTTTATATTTAGATTTGTGAGAATCTTAGTTCCTCTTTAGTGACAGAATAGAAGATCTGCATGTCTGGAATTAAGGAAGTAGAATCCCCAAAGGAAAGTACCCACACAACTTCCTCACAGCTTGATTCAGTGTTAGTATAGAAGCTTACTGCTATTACAGTCATACAGATGCCTATTGAATAGCCACTATTTCTACGGTCCATGTCTATGGTCCTCTGTAGCTCAGTTGTTAGAGCATGGCACTTGTAACACCAGGATAGTGGGTTTGATTGACCCAACCACCCCAACATATAAAATGTATGCACGCAAGACTAAGTCGCTTGGGATAAAAGGGTGTGCTAAATGGCATTAAACAGATATACAGTTCTACAAATCATGACAGTCAACATGTCATCAACAGTTCAAGAGAGAGAATGGAATACCAGAAAATGTGCCTTTTCATTGAAACGAACAGCATTAATCATAATGTCATTGCTTGGAATGAGGATGTTGTTCAGTTACGGAGGCTGAAATGTCATAATCTTACCTGTGGCACGGCTACTGAACCTTTTCTGTCCATCAAAGAGGGGTTTTCGTTCCTGGGCCCTGCCCGTGGCAACATAATGTACAGGGTTTAAAAAGAAAATCTCAGCAAAACTTTCCTGTCTAGAATGCATGGAGTTTTTCACCTAATTTACAGTAACACTTCCTTTTAGAGGAAAGGAGAAGAAAAGGGATTTACCGGTCTCTATTACCCCACCCACCTATCAGATTTCGCATCTCTCTGGTCTCTATAGTTTCTACAACGCTCAACAAACGGTGCGTCAGTTCTTGAGTCAGTTCATGTTGTGACTTGCTCCTGCAATTAGGTTTTGCCCAGTAGTCTTTATTTCATGATGTTGTGTTTTTTTCTAAAAGACTAGGCCTATTAAGGAGATAAATATGTATAAATTGTTGCATATTGTGTTTATATTCTTGTTCAGTATATATATATATATTTTCTTGTTCAGTATATATATATATATATATACAGTATATATACTGAACAAAAATATAAATGCAATATGCAACAATTTATAACGAGTAAATCAGGCAATTTAAATAAATTCATTAGGCCCAAATCTATGGATTTCACATGACTGGGCAGGAGCGCAGCCAATCAGAATGAGTTTTTTTCACAAAAGGCAATTATTACAGACAGAAATACTCCTCAGTTTCATCCGATGTCCGGGTGGCTGGTCTCAGACAATCCTGTAGGTGAAGAAGCTGGATGTGGAGGTCTTGGACTGGCATGGTGACACGTGGTTTGTGGTTGTGAGGCTGGTTGGATGTACTGCCAAGTTCTCCAAAACAACATTGGAGGTGGCTTAAATTAAGATGAAATTCTCTGGCAACAGCTCTGGTGGACATTCCTGCAGTCAGCAAGACAATTAATTGCACACTCCCTCAAAACTTGAGACACGTGTGGCATTGTGTTGTGGGACAAAACAGCACATTTTATTGTCCCCAGCACAAGGTGCACCTGTGTAATGATCATGCTGTTTAATCATCTTCTTGATATGCCACACCTGTCAGGTGGATTGATTTTCTAGACAAAGGAGAAATGCTCGCTAACAGGGATGTTGAACATTTGTGCACAAAATTTGAGAAAAATAAGCTTTTTGTGTATGCGGAACATTTCTGGGATCTTTAATTTCATGAAATATGGGACCAACACTTTACATGCTGTGTTTATATTAGATAGCCCTATCTTCTGTATACCAGCCCTATGTCAGGTATCAAGGTAAGACCCAAGTGCAGACTGTGTGAAGTAACAAGGTTTATTCTAACAGAGGCAGGCAAACAACAGGTCACGGCAAGCATGGGTCGATAATCCAGAGGTGGAGCAAAGGTACTGGATGGCAGGCAGGTTCAGGCAGTGGTCAGGCGGGTGGGTACGGGGTCAGGACAGGTAAGGGTCAAAAACCAGGAGGAAGAGAAAAAGCGAGGCTGGGAAAAGACAGTAGCTGATAGGACAAACACTGGTAATCCTGACAAACTAGGAAAGACAGACAGAAAACACAGGTATAAATACCCAGAGGATAAGTGGGGAAGATGGGCGACACCTCGAGAGGGTGGAGACAAGCACTAGGACAGGTGAAACAGATCAGGGCATGACACCCTACCTTGTCACAACACAACTGATTGGCTCATATGCATTAAGAAGGAAAGAAATTCCAAAAATGTACTTTTAACAAGGCACACCTGTTAATTGAAATGCATTCCAGGTGACTATTTCATTGAGGCTGGTTGAGATAAAGCCAAGAGTGTGCAAAGCTGTCATCAAGGAAAAGGTTGGCTGCTTTGAAAAATCTAAAATGTATTTAGATTTGTTTAGGACTAGAAAAACACACTGGTAGGCTTGATGAGACTAGATGAACTGGCAACAGACAAATAGAAACCACTGGTATATATACACAGGGGATAAGGGAACAAATGGGAGACACCTGGTGGGGGGTGGAGACAAGCACAAGACAGGTGAAACAGATCAGGGTGTGACAATTTCAATTGACTGATTTCCTTATATGAACTGTAACTGTCTATAAACTTGTAAGTAAAATCTTTGAAGTTGAATGTTGCATTTATATTTTTTAACAAAAGACTCGGGAAGGAAGTACATTTTCTTAGAATTATAACATTGCTCTGTGCTTCTCCGAGCATGCACTTTGTATAGCCTATAGGCTATTGATTTGATTGAGACGACACTAAATAGCCTACAGGTGCAGTTGATAGTGCACGCCCAACGGAGAATCAGAGATGAGTGGCTGCATCGGGCACACATCAATATATAGCCTAATAAGCAACTTTTTGGGGGGAGAGTGAACAGTTGTTTTTATAGGGTTACAATAGCAATACAATCATCAAAAAAACATACTTTCCCCCCTTTTTTTTAACAAACACACCCTCCCCACCAACCTATCCCAAACATACTCTTGGCAGCCCCACCCTATCCCCAAACTAATATTGAAATGTCAACTACAAATTACATAGCATTCCCCTGGACTAGTTTAAAAAAACATAACCTCCCCCTGACTGAAATTGAAAAAGCATGACCCTCCCCCACTTTCCTCCAGATCCCCATTCTGTAAATGTTAAACCATCCCTTATCAAAAACTACAGATTTAAAACTTCTTCAGGATTGGTGGGTCCCCTGTGGGACGGTTGAGCTAAAGTAGGCTAATGCGATTAACATGAGGTTGTAAGAAACAAGAACATTTCCCAGGACATAGACATATCGAATATTGGCTGATAGCTTAAATTCTTGTTAATCTAACTGCACTGTCCAATTTACAGTAGCTATTACAGTGAAAGAATACCATGCTATTGTTTGAGGAGAGTGCACAGTTTGAACATGAAAAGTTATTCATGAACAAATTTGGCACATTTGGGCAGTCTTGATACAACATTTTGAACAGAAATGCAATGGTTCATTGGCTCATCTAGTGGCCAATATCCAAATTGCACCTGGGCTGGAATAATACATTATAGCCTTTCTCTTGTATTTCAAAGATGGTACAAAAAAACACAAAAAAACTTTGTATTATCCTTTACCAGATTTAATATGTTATATTATCATAAATTCCTTTCACATTTCCACAAACTTCAAAGTGTTTCCTTTCAAATGGTACCAAGAAAAGGCATATAATTGTTTCAGGGCCTGAGCTACAGGCAGTTAGATTTGGGTATGTCATTTTTGGCGAAAATTGGAGAAAAAAGGGGGCCAATCCTTAAGCAAACAAATAAAGGCAAGCAATTACATAGGACAAACATAGGTACAAGTGAAGAGTTTAAGAACTGAAATGTTCACAACTATTGACTGATAGGGAGGCGGCAGTATGCCCACACTCATCACAACTCTCATCACCATTGAGATGGAGTTAAACTTGATTGCGGTCTGATTATTTTGAGAGCTGTGTTTGCGTTCTTAGTTATCATCCTGTTTGTTGTTTTGTTTTACAGTTTGTCAACTACTCTCAAGTAAACTTCTCATCCGGATTCCTGGGGATTGTACAGCTACAATATTGTCTGCTACTCACTGAAACCTCCATGGAAAGCGGCTTCCTCACTCCGACTCACTGGTGGGGGATTTCCTGCACAAGGGGGGACACGCACGATCTCGCACCTCTGGCAGTCAGCAATGGTAGGTTACCTCCTGACCATTATAGAAGAGTTCAATGTTTGAAATCACCAATAATCCAGATTCCACGAAATGTTAAATCAACTCAACTGTGCGGTGGTGTCCTAACTGCACCTACGATGGCCTGGCCTCACGGTCACCTGCATCCCACTGCTGACACAAGTGTAGCAAATGTGGGGAGCGAATGACACTTCCAAATGTGTGTTCTAAATGCAAGCACAAACGACACTCAAATAAAGAAGCCGCTGCTTACTAAACCTACATATAAATTGTCTGTAGACCGCTATGATAAGTAATCCAAGATAATGATGGCATTGTTCACAAAAATCTTCGTAGGCCTACTTGATGGTTTGGGAATAATCGTGCATTCCACATAATCTTGAGTTCCAACATGTTTTGTCATTTTTAGGAAATTGTCACACGTGTTTTGGGAATTTCCCTCTCTCAGTTATTTATGCTCAGAGCCCAGCCCACCGCTCAGCTGTTATCGACTGACTTGCTTGTACAGTAGCTGCGGAGTGAATACCTAGAATCTGAGAAGTTGCAAATATGTTGGGTTGTTTCAAGACGAAAAGGATCGAAATTGTTACGCTTTTATTTATGCTGGCGGTAAGTAGGTTTTAGTCTATTATGTGTAAATGAAGACATGCCTTCTGCATTCCCGGGAGCAATAGCTCCCACCCATTTTCTGTACGCATACAATAGGCTACACTTTAAATGTATTCAATGACCCTATATTGAGGATGAGTGTTAGGTTTCTTTTGTAACACAAAGTGATTGACTAAATGTGTACATTTTGATGCGTTTCTAACCAAGATTGCTAAATGCACAGAAAGCTCATTCAACACACTTTTACTTTCGATTAAGAACACCATTGTCATAGTTCAAGCTGTAATACCTACATTTCATGTTATTTTACTAGCTCGCATCTCATTTGAAACGTTGATGCTGCTTTGCTCAGTACTAGAAAAGTAAAGTGAATGGTGGTCTAGTCTAGTCCAGACTCTAGAGCGTGAATCTAGGTACTTTCCACCGCTACTGTGGTTGAGACAGTTGTTTGGTTGTGACTTGCGACAGTTGACCTGAGGTTTCTAAGACATCATAATAGGGATTTTTTAATATACATTTTGTTTACAGGTTTTCCACGCAGTTTACTCCTGTGATCCAGCAACACAGTATGATAATGATGGGGAGTGTTGTAATAAGTGTGGGCCAGGTAAGGAAGAGAACATTCATTATAGCTTATATATACTCCCATTCACTACCTCTTACATGTTTTTGTTTTTGAGTCTGAACCCTTGTAGGATGTACACTTAATTAGGCTATAAGAGTACAGTATTTATTATGATAAAAATACATTATTTTAATAGGCACAAGGATGTCATCCGACCATAGTGGTTGTTTTGATCCACATTGTATGCCCTGCCAAGAGAATGAATACCAGGAAGCATTCACAGAGAAGATCATCTGCGAAGTGCAACCATACTGTGACCAAAGTGAGACTTGTTATAATGTTTACATATTCAAGGACATTACTGTTGATCTGCCTCATCTGCTTGTAATAATACTACACTTGTATCTCCTTCCTGCCACAGATAAAAACTTTGAGGGCAGTACCAATCGGAGCAAAACAAGCCTCAGCCAATGCATATGTAAGGCAGGACACCACTGTTCCAGTAAAGAGTGCCTGACATGTGTACCACACACTAAATGTGGACCAGGACAAGAGACACTTTACACCGGTAGAAAACACGCCTTTATAACACTATCAGCAACGATTGAATTCTAGACTAGTGAGCCTGCTATGTATTCAAACATGGACTTTATTGTTCCGTTTCTGTTTCTATTCTATTTTATTACGTGGTTTGAGCTGCTAGAGTTAGGCTATCTGAATGATGTCATTTGTGAGCATGTGGTCACTATAGCCATATGCTGTATATTTTCTCAGGTGACCACATCCGGGACACGGTGTGTCAGGCCTGTCCTGCAAACACCTTCTCCAGCGACAGCTCAGCAGAGAGCAAGTGCAAGCAATGGACAGTGTAAGTACTGAGTTCAATCTTTATACTAATAACTGTGATGTGTTAAATAATAAGAATATATCTGTTAGTAATACAGTACCAGTCAAAAGTTTGAACACACCTACTCATTCAAGGGTTTTTCTTAATTTTTAATATTTTCTACATTGTAGAATAATAGCAAAGACATCAAAACTATGGAATAACACATATGGAATCATGTAATAACCAAAAAAGTGATAAACAAATCCAAATATTTTATTATGGATATTATTCAAAGTAGCCACCTTTTGCCTTGATGACAGCTTTGCACACTCTTGGCATTCTTCATGAGGTAGTCACCTGGAATGAATTTCAATTAACAGGTGTGCCTTGTTAAAAGTTCATTTGAGGAATTTCTTTCCTTTTTAATGCATTTGAGCCAATCAGTTGTGTTGTGACAAGGTAGGGTTGGTATACCGAAGATAGCCCTATTTGGTAAAAGACCAAGTCCAAATTATGGCAAAAACAGCTCAAATAAGCCAAGAGAAACAACAGTCCATCATTACTTTAAGACATGAAAGTCAGTCAATCTGGAACATTTCAAGAACTTTGAAAGTTGTCTTCAAGTGCAGTCACAAAAACCATCAAGCGCTATTATGAAACTGGCTCTCATGAGGATATTACAGAATGGTTGAATTGCTGCAAAGAAACCACTACTAAAGGACACCAATAAGAAGAAGAGACTTGCTTGGGCCAAGAAACACGAGCAATGGACATTAGACCGGTGGAAATCTGTCCTTTGGTCTGATGAGTCCAAATTTGAGACTTTTGGTTCCAACCGCTGTGTCATTGTGAGACACAGAGTAGGTGAACGGATGATCTCCTCATGTGTGGTTCCCACTGTGAAGCATGGAGGAGGAGGTGTGATGCTGTGGGGGTGGTTTTCTGGTGCGATATATTTAGAATTCAAGGCACACTTAACCAGCATGGCTACCACAGCATTCTGCAGCGATACGCCATCCAATCTGGTTTGTGCTTAGTGGGACTATCATGTGTTTTTCAACAGGACAATGACCCAAAACACACCTTCAGGCAGTGTAAGGGCTATTTGACCAAGAAGTAGAGTGGATGGAGTGCTCCGTCAGATGACCTGGCCTCCACAATCACCCGACTTCAACCCAAATGAGATGTTTGGACCGCAGAGTGAAGGAAAAGCAGCCAATAAGTGCTCAGAATATGTGGAAACTCCTTTAAGACTGTTGGAAAAGCATTCTTCATGAAACTGGTTGAGAGAATGCCTAGTGTGCAAAGCTGTCATCAAGGCAAAGGGTGGCAACTTTGAAGAATCACCCGTATAAAAAATATTTTGATTTGTTTAACACATTTTTTGGTTGCTACGTGATTCCATATGTGTTATTTCAAAGTTTTGATGTCTTCACTATTATTCTACAATGTAGAAAATAGTACAAATAAAGAAACCTACTCATTCAAGGGTTTATGTCCAAACTTTTGACTGGTACTGTATATAACATGTAAACTCAGCAAAAAAAATAAACATCCCTTTTTCAGGACCCTGTCTTTCAAAGATAATTCGTAAAAATCGAAATAACTTCGCAGATCTTCATTGTGAAAGGGTTTAAACACTGTTTCCCATGCTTGTTCAATGCACCATAAACAATGAATGAACATGCACATGTGGGACGGTCGTTAAGACAATAACAGTTCACAGGCAATTAAGGTGACAGTTATAAAAACTTAGGACATTAAAGAGGCCTTTCTACTGACTATGAAAAGCACCAAAAGAAAGATGCCCAGGGTCCCTGCTCATCTGCATGAACGTGCCTTAGGCATGCTGCAAGGAGGCATGAGGACTGCAGATGTGGCCAGGGAAATAAATTGCAATGTCCGTACTGTGAGACACCTAAGACAGCGCTACAGGGAGACAGGATGGACAGCTGTCTGTCCTCGCAGTGGCAGACCACATGTAACAACACCTAAACAGGTTTGGTACATCCGAACATCACACCTGCGGGACAGGTACAGAATGGCAACAACAACTGCTCAAGTTACACCAGGAATGCACAATCCTTCCATCAGTGCTCAGACTGTTCGCAATAGGCTGAGAGAGGCTGAACTGAGGGCTTGTAGGCCTGTGGTAAGGCAGGTCCTCACCAGACATTACCGGCAACAACGTCGCCTATGGGCACAAACCCACCGTCGCTGGACCAGACAGAACTGGCAAAAAGTGCTCTTCACTGACGAGTTGCTGTTTTGTCTCACCAAGGGTGATGGTTGGATTTCCGTTTATCGTCGAAGGAATGAGCTCTACACCGAGGCCTGTAATGAGTGGGATTGATTTTGAGGTGGAGGGTCCGTCATGGTCTGGGGCAGTGTGTCACAGCATCATCGGACTGAGCTAGATGTCATTTCAGGCAATCTCAGCACTGTGCGTTACAGGGAAGATCCTCCTCCCTCCCTTCCTGCAGGCTCATCCTGACTAAGACCCTCCAGCATGACAATGCCACCAGCCATACTGCTTGTTCTGTGTGTGATTTCCTGCAAGACAGGAATGTCAGTGTTCTGCCATGGCCAGCGAAGAGCCCGGATCTCAATCCCATTGAGCACGTCTGGGACCTGTTGGATCGGAGGGTGAGGGCTAGGGCCATTCCCCCCAAAAATGTCCAGGAACTTTCAGGTGCCTTGGTGGAAGAGTGGGGTAACATCTCAAAGCAAGGACTGGCAAATCTGGTGCAGTCCATGAGGAGGAGATGCACTGCAGTACTTAATGCACCTGGTGGCCACACCAGATACTGACTTAATTTTGATTTTGACCCCCCTTTGTTCAGGGACACATTATTCCATTTATGTTAATCACATGTCTGTGAAACTTGTTCAGTTTATTTCTCAGTTGTTGAATCTTGTTATGTTCATACAAATATTTAAACATGTTAATTTTGCTGAAAATAAACATAGTTTGCAGTGAGAGGACGTTTCTTTCTTTGCTGAGTTTATGTAACGTATTTTATCATACTGCAGTTGTAACTGTTAGTCACAGTCAATGTAAGTATATTTGATTAGTTGGTTGAACAACTTAAGAATTTCTTGATTTATTGCTTGATTAATTTTCCACATATTTGACCAATGTTGTTCATAAACTGCACTGTATACTCAAAAATATTCCCCTAAAAAATTTCAGTTGTGACAAAGGATCCAAAACTGAAACCAATGGGACATCCACCTCTGACATTATCTGTGGTAAGTACAGGGTCCACACGATGAACGCAACACAATTTACCCAAACATTACAACATTTTCCTTCAACCATAATAAATTGTTGAACAATAGAATGTATTCCGTTATTGTCAGTTGACCATCACTTCTTCACAGTAACTCATTCTCCTGAGCTGTGCAACATGGTTGTACGGGACTGTTTAATTCACATCACTGAAACCAAAACATGTGGTAGGGCTGTGTGGAGGTATTTTCTCAGTATTACAGTATTCTATAGTAGGGCAGCTTACTGTAGTAGCCTGTCCTATTTACGTCTGTCAAAACTAGTGTCGGTAACACATAGGCCGTAGGCATATTGTTGATTGACAATAGTTGGTTTTATTGTTTGTGATGTTCTTTTGATTTATTTTACAGTGTTAGTACCTACATTCTCTGGAAGAATAGCAGGATGTTCCCTTGTGGTTGTTGCATTGGTCACGAGTGTTGTGGGCATTATCCTGTGGAAATATAAAGGTATATAACACTCCTTTTATGATGTTATTTGAGTGAAAACTTTACATAGGATTTTTTAAATAATCATATGTTATTGTGTACTAGGTAAACATGGAGAGGCCTACAAGAAAGGAAAGGTATGTTATTTTTCTGACATTTCGATCAGCCATGACAGTAATACAGCTATAATTTAGTATTTTGACAAACTAATGCACATATGGCTGACATTGTGTCTTTCGCCTTAGGAACCCTGTGTGGAGTGTCTAGGGTGGGAGAGGAGACCTACAGAAGACAGAAACAATGAAGGGAGAAACTCAGAAGGACCTGATGAGGAAAGGGAACAACTCAAACCTATGATCCAAAATGGAAAGCCACTATCACCACCATCACCAGGTACTCAAACACCAGTGGAGAATGATGTTAACGATTCTCAAGCCGAGTCTTCTGCCAAAGCTGAAGAGATGACAGAAAATGGACATGTGGTGGCGCAGGAGCAGGGTAAACAACACAATACTTATTTGTCTGATCCACAAATGGTATCACATAACCACTCGGCTTTACCCAGTGCCGAACACAATATACAATGGTCAGATTGTGCATTACCATGAAATATTCATTAAATATTGCTGAATATTCTGTACATTGTAAACTGTTTTAAAAACTATTGGTTGTTACTGTATTATGTTATAGAACATTTTCATAAGCATACTAGATTATGCCTGTATTGTGTTTTCTGTTGTAATTACTCTCCTTTGCACTAAACGATCGAAAATAAATGCCACTGCCCACTGGGCGCACACTGGTTAAATCAACGTTGTTTCCACGTCATTTCAATGAAGTTACATTGGTGGGTGTGTTGGTGAAATGACCAAACCCTCTAGTGGCCTCATGGGTGGAATGTTATTAATATTTTTCATAACTAATTTTTTTTAAATGCTGACTAAAATCCGGTGTTTCTATGTTAAATGGTTTTGTTATATTTCAGTCTTCTGTGATATAACAGTATATAAAGTGTAATATTGGGATGCAACTCAAAATTGAATACATTTCAACTCTATATCCAACCTGATCTCATACTTTCAAGTCGGGATTTAACATAATGTGGATGAATGTCTAATTTTGACCCATTCATTCCACATGGTTACAGGATTTAAACAGAAACAACTCAAAGGGTTAAGCTTACGTATTAATTATGAGTGGTTAAGGATAGGGCTATGGTTTGGGGAAATTCACTGTTTACATTTGGTATGTACAGTGGCTTGCGAAAGTATTCACCCCCTTGGCATTTTTCCTATTTTGTTGCCTTTACAACCTGGAATTAAAATATATTTTGGGGGGGTTTGTATCATTTGATTTACACAATATGCCTACCACATTGAAGATGCAAAATATTTTTTATTGTGAACAAACAAGAAATAAGACAAAAAAATTGAAGACTTGAGTGTGCATAACTATTCACCCCCCCCCCCTACTTTGTAGAGCCAACTTTTACAGCAATTACAGTTGGATGGGTTTCGCTGGTTTACAGCAATCTTTAATACAGCAATCTTTCTTGTACCACAGATTCTCAATTGGATTGGGGTCTGGGCTTTGACTATGCCAAGACATTTAAATGTTTCCCCTTATACCACTCGAGTGATTCTTTAGCAGTATGCTTAGGGTCACTGTCCTGCTGGACGGTGAACCTCTGTCCCAGTCTCAGATCTCTGGAAGACTGAAACAGGTTTCCCTCAATAATTTCCATGTATTTTGCACCATCCATCATTCCTTCAATTCTGACCAGTTTCCCAGTCCCTGCCAATGAAAAACATGGATGGATGGTGTTCTCGGGGTGATGAGAGGTGTTGGGTTTGTGCCAGACATTGTGTTTCCTTGATGGCCAAAAAGCTCAATTTTTGTCTCATCTGACCAGGGTACCTTCTTCCATATGTTTGGGGAGTCTCCAACATGCCTTTTGGCAAACACCAAATGTGTTTGCTTAATTTTTTCTTTAAGCAATGCCTTTTTTCTGTCCACTCTTCCGTAAATTCCAGCTCTGTGGAGTGTACGGCTTAAACCTCACTAGGGTAGGGGGCACTATTTTCACCTCTGGATGAAAAGCGTGCCCAAAGTAAACTGCTACTCAGGCCCAGAAGCTAGGATATGCATATAATTAGTAGATTTGGATAGAAAACACTCCAACGTTTCTGAACCTGTTAACAATAATGTCTGTGAGTATAACAGAACTGAAATGGCAGGCGAAAACCTTAAATGTTTGTAGTTTTCCATTGACTGCCTATACAGATTCCATTGACTTAGGACTCAAATTGCATTTCCTATGGCTTCCACTAGATGTCAACAGTCTTTAGAAACGGTTTCAGGCTTGCATTCTGAAAAATGAAAAATGAGGGAGTAAGACCACTCTGAATGAGTGGACACTGCAGTGTCCCAGAGGTTTTTCAATTTCACTGGATGTTGGCAAGGTGGGACACTACCGTCCCACACCCCCTAGAGAGGTTTTAAAGTGGTCCTATGGTCAGATACTTCAATCTCCACTGTGGAGCTTTGCAACTCCTTCAGGGTTATCTTTGGTCTCTTTGTTGCCTCTGTTGAATGCCCCCCTTGCCTGGTCCATGAGTTTTGGTGGGCAGCCCTCTCTTGACAGGTCTCCTATGGCTCCCATATTCTTTCCATTTTTTTATAATGGATTTAATGGTGCTCAGTGGGATGTTCAACATTTCTGATATTTTTTTATAACCCAACCTCGATCTGTCCCTGACCTGTTTGGAGAGCTCCTTCGTCTTCATGGTGCCGCTTGCTTGGTGGTGCCCCTTGCTTAGTGGTGTTGCAGACTCTGGGGCCTTTCAGAACAGGTGTATATATACTGAGATCATGTGACAGATCATGTGACACTTAAATTGCACACAGGTAGACTTTATGTAACTAATTGTGACTTATGCAGGTAATTGGTTGCACCAGATCTTATTTAGGGACTTAATAGCAAAGGGGGTGAATACATATTCATGTGCATACAACTTTTCCATTTTTTATTTTGAATATTTTTTTTTAGCAAGTTATTTTTTTCATTTCACTTCAGCAATTTGGACTATTTTGTGTATGTCCATTACATAAAATCCAAGTAAAAATCAGTTTAAATTGCAGGTTGTAAGGCAACAAAATAGGAAAAATGCCAAGGGGGGTGAATACTTTTACAAGGCACTGTACATTGGGACAATATGTACAAATTCTAATAGCTAATTTCAATGAATTAGAAACCTCAGTCCAACTATACATTTTTAAGTTCATGTACAAATATTGAAAGCATTTATTGAGATCTAAAAAGTGTGCAACATGAAAATATCGTCTCATTTCCATTGTGTAATTTATTGACAGTCCCTCACAAGCCCCAGAGATAGGCTATCCAAAGTCAAACCAATTTTGTCAAGGCGGAACACCAGTCAGCTGAAGGTAATTGGCGAAATAATTTGGCTAACTCTTCCCATCTGTAAACACACACACGAGACACTCACATCAAACCACACCACAAAACCAACTCAGGTTTGAATTCAGTCATGGCTGCTAGCATTTCTTAATGAACCAAATCTAAAGTGAAGCCAAATCAGAAAGTGTAGTCACCCTTTAAAGACAATGCAAATTGACATTTATTTTATTTATTTAACTAGGCAAGTCAGTTAAGAACAAACTCTTATTTACAATGACGGCCTTCCCCAGCCAAACACTCCGCTAACCCGGACGATGCTGGGCCAATTGTGCACCGCCCTATAGGACTCCCGATCACAGCCGGTTGTGATACTGCACGGGACTGAACCAGGGTCTGTAGGTATGCCTCTAGCACTGAGATGCAGTGCCTTAGACCGCTTGCGCCACTCGGGACCCAAATGCAAACTGCCTGTTTTGTTTTGGTGTCAGAGGCATATACTCCGATTTTCCACAAGGAGGAGGTAGTACTTCACTAGAACAGAGCCCTATAAATGGCTCTGACTAGAACCTTGAGGTTTCAGCATCAGTCAGGGGGTGGACTTCAGCCTCTGTCATACTTTTGTGAGAATGTCATGATCTTGGGAGGTCATAATGCTAGGCTACTCATAGACATTAGCTTGACCTTTTAGATGCTGTAAAATGTATATTCATGTCACAATTAAAACTAGAAATGAAAATGTCCAATGATTTAAAAGAAATGTCCAATGATTTTAAAGAGTGTGCTTGGATAGAGTATGCTTGGATTAATATAATGAGATCAAATTAAATATGTCCACTAGTTTGTGGCAGATTGGGTCCTGTTCTGTCTGGGATTACACCTCATTTTCCACCTGTGGCCACCTGTGAAAAGGGCACGACTCAACCCTCTGTGTGTGTCTGGATGTGTGTGTCTCAGGGTGGTGTGAAGGGGCTTCTTTCCTCTCAGGGGTTCTCTCATTATCCCTGGATTAGTGGAGATACAACCCTTTGACTTGACATGGAAAACTGGGTGATTCTGTGATTAGCAAGGGACAGGATTATCCAGTCTTTCACCTCCAACTCTGTAGATACTGTATGCTCTCCTGTTGTATGTTAGTTCCTCTCCTACACAAACACACCACACAATCTCTCTCTACCTGTGGAGGTTTGGAGATGCAGAACACTTAACCCGTTTCCATTTATACTTCCCATGAAGATAATATAGATTTGTATTACATTGTGAATATTTTATACTAATTTAAAGTTCTGCTGTATTATATTGAACAGGCATGCAGTTTATTTTTTTGGCCAATGTGGTCAGTTGCCTAAGGTAGGCCATTTGTGGAGGCCATTATCATCCTGCATGGACCAACAATGAGTTAACCTAATACATGAATTTTAACAGATCTAGGTTTGATATGTAAATTCTATAATGTTTTATCAATGAAATTATAACCCATTTTTTGTAGATGGTTGTTATTCAACAACAGTCAGCTTGCTTAAACTTCCTAACATTAGATATATTGGCAATATGCATGGATACATGCGTCTGAAACTATAATAAGCTACACGAGAATGTAAAATAATGTAACATTTCAGTCGAAATCAGACTGTCGCTTTACCAGACCTTTCCCAACCCAAATAGCCTGCTGTAAGAACTGATCCTTGAAAATAGTGGAACACACACGAAAATGTTATTTTATATTTTGAGCGATTTTATTTTACCAATATATTTTTTTGTGATAAGACAAATGAAATAAGAATTTACAGATTGTTCATCGAAAATATATATACACATATGTGCACATAACATGTTCCGTAAGAGTTATTGGTCTTACAAGTAGCCTAACAAACATATACCCAGCATTTTCATCGCAAATTAGTCCACGTTTAAACGTCAAAAAGTAGACCCACGCCATGGAATTTGGTATTTTAAAGTGCATAAGATGTAAAAATTTGTCCTCGACTGTTTTAAATAATAAATGCTCTGTTATAGAATATCGTGAGCAGGGTATACGGGAATGTATAGTCCGTTCCTTGATGACCATTCTGCCCAGAATTTGCCAACTTGTGTGCCAGGATGACATGCACTGTACTGGGGCTTTTTCCCCGTTTCCGATGTCGCGGTTTCTGCCAAAGACCATATTTTGGGTTTTTGACACTCAACGTTATCTTTACTTTCCAGATTAGCTGGAAATGATTTGGGTTCTGTGTCATTCTTTACCACATTTCCCGCGTGCGCCGCGAGCCTACCAGCTCTATTGTCGTCGTTTGACTGTTTCACAAGGCGCTTATCCACCGGCTCTCTCGTTGAGTTGGATACTCTATGTCCAATATCCTCATTGTCATCTTCGGTTGGAGGATCTATCTCATCTTCTTCGTCCAAACGGGTTTTCTGCAGAGAGCCCTCGCCCTCCTCTTCGTCGCTCTCGCCCTCCTCGTCAGATTTCCCCTTGGACACCCAGTTTACCCTATTATCCTTCTTCAGTCGTCGCCTGGCGTTGGCAAACCAAGTGGACACCTGCGTGAGGCTCATCTTGGTTACAATAGCAAGCATGATCTTCTCACCCTTCGTGGGATACGGGTTCTTAAGATGCTCGTTCAACCAGGCCTTGAGCGCGCTGGTGCTTTCCCGGGTAGCCACCTTGGCGACCCTGATCAGGTCATCGGTTGCGCCTGGTCGGTATTGCGGGTAGAATGGACCTCCTCGGCCGAGAAGCGCTTGATGATATGGAGAGACAGCTTTCAGGTCGAAAGAGTTGTTCTGAAAACATAAGAGAACGTGATTAGATTATATGTTTAAATTCGTGCATAACTGACCACATTGATTTGTGAAGTGTGTAATTACGCATTACATTTAATTGGTATTAAAAAGGTCTGTAGAATGCTTTCTTTTTCCGACATTTATAAATTATGAATACATTTAGACAATTAGATGGAAATGTTATTGATTAGGTATACAATAGAGAAAACATATAGTCAAATAATTTACCATGTTCGCAATGTATCTGTGGTGTGGATAGGGGATGAAGTTGTATCCCTGTAGTCCGGAATATGTCAAAGGTACCCCAGCCATCGCAGCAAGATAAGGGGCTTGTTGCTGTTGTACCCCAGCTGGACCTCCCAAAAACGGTATCTGATATCCAGGGGGCATGTTGATATTTCTCTCAAAGAAGTTGCCTGTTTGTGACGCAGGCATCCTTACCTCCTGACTATCAGAGCTTGAATGACAGTAATGTGCACCCTCACCAGCTCTAAATATACCCCTATCCAGTAATGGGCGGTTCTTAACCGCGGTGATTGACAGTTACGTTCAAAATACCTCGCTTTCACTCGCACCAAATCCCATCAAAGGAGAACTCCGCTGTTCCTTTTAACGGGTTCTTAAAGGCGCTAAATAGACTGTGTAACTCAAACCAAGAATTTCTATGGTGAGAGACGAATAATGATATTTCATTTGAATTTCACAGTTTTGTTGTGAGAGGAGGATACAAGAAACTAGAATCTCTCATAATTCACTTAGCCTACTATTTGTTGTCACAATACGATCTATAATGTTAGGTCCTTTATAGATCCTTAACTATTAATTTATAGTAGGCCACCAGTTTTATCAATGCCATCACCCGTCCCCATAAATATTTTTTTCAGTTCCAAATATGCCAAAAAGTAAATTACTTTATTTAAAAAATCTAACGGAATTAAGTGCATTTGAGGCAAAAAATAAACTGCATTTCCAAAATAAAACATAATAATGGAAAGAGAAACTGTTGTAAACGTGCCATTCATGGTAAATATAGCCTAATAGCATATTACATGTTAATATCGATAGTTTCCCATCGAATTTGACATTGTTTGTGCAACACTCACTGTAGGATAATAAAATTACTTGAATAGGATTAACACCAGACCCTATCTCTCTTGTCTTACGATCAGACTTCTGTTTGAAATTTAAGTCTGAACATGTAGCTGTGAATTGAATTAGCCAACTGAATTAGCCTAATGACATTAACACATTTCCAGGCTTCTTTCCATGACCATTGACTGAAACTGTGATATCTTCAATATAGTTTTATTTAGATTTGTTCGAGGTTTCATCTAATATTTATCGATTGAATTAGGCTATTGGTTTCTGTATCCTACATTTCCCTCAACGGAAACAAAAACATGTAGGCATTATGGTGATATTTATTAATATAACATCGAAAAAAATCGAACATGTTTTGTAAGATACCAATTTACTATTCCTATTTAACAACTGTGGGGTGGTTATGTTTTGGGTGTCATTGGGGCAATGGGTTACCTGCCTTCGGCTGGCGATACCCTAGAACTATTTTGTTAATTTATTGTGATTGAACAATAACAGACTTCCCTTTACATGTCGGATGGTTTTGTTGTGGCTTCAGCATATCATTTCAATGGGGCTAATTAAAAGCTGTTAAGTAAAACAGGTGTTACTAATGTATATGATAATTATGAGATAACAAATGGTAATGTAGGGAGCTTGAAGGATTGTTAAAGATACGATAAACATATTAAAATCTTATTCCACTGCCCTTTCATCTTCTCCAAAGAGACATTGGTTGAATAAGACGTTTTTACTTTATTATGCTCGTATTATGTGGTGGTTTGGGTTCAACCTTTTGTGCGTAGCTACTGCTAAGTAGGTCTCTCTAGGTAAATTCTAAAAGGGTGAATTGTTAAAATATATTTTTTTAAATCAGAGGAAAAGTGTAGCCATGCATAAAAGTCTCAAATAAAATAACAATCCATAGACTAACTACATATCCTATGATTTCTTTATTTATGGAAATAATTTAATTAACGTAAGATCAATTTGAAACAGACTGTTGACCGGCATCTGCTATTAGTAGAATGCACTTCACTCATCATGTTGATTTACATTTTCACATTATGCTGAACGTTTGGAAATCCAATATTTCACAGATTTTGTTATAAAAATGTTTTTTATTTGTGTGTGTGTGGTGGGAGGGGGGGATATGTATAACTGGTACAATGGGTTGGCTGGAGAGCAAAGATTCGGAGGCTTAAGCTAATGTCATCCGTACATCTCAGGAGACAAACAGCTCAGGGCAGTGGCTTTTGTCTGACTTGTAGACTCTCCTTTCAAATATTTTTCTTTTGCAGCTACAATGCAGGTTTTGGTCTCCTTCTGACAGGTTGGATAGGTATTGTTTGCTCTCAGGATGTGCCTAGATTGTGCAAAAAAGTGTCCAAATGGAGGAGGATTGTCCTCATTTCCCTGTGAAATACAGTATACAAGATAAGATTAATGATAGTCTACTGTGAGTGTTAAATGGCCAGCACATGCAACTTTTGGCTGGTTACAAGATCAGGTGAATGGAAATGTTTCAACCTCTGTCCTCTGTTTCAACACCCTTTAAGACAAGACAAGTACCTTAGCCCATCAGAGATGGATTGAGGATTCCCCTCTAGTCGACTGGAAGCCTCAATGATGCCTTTAATTTCCTATTCTCATATATATATATATGTCACTACAGTTAACAGTGGGTCTAAACAGTGGGCCTCTGATTGAAACCAGTAGAAGAGCCATGCAGGACAACAGTACGAGCCCCCTTTCTCTATTGGAACTCTCAATGATCCCTTTAATATCCCATTCTCATACATAAAGTATCCTATATCTGTGTTCAGGGTGGCAGGTATACTAGCTGTTAAGAGCGTTGGGCCAGTAACTGAAAGATCGCTGGTTCGAATCCCCTAGCCGACAATGTGAAAATGTGTCCGTGAGCAAGGCACTTAACCCTAATTGCACCTGACAGTTGCTCTGGATAAGAGCTTCTGCTAAATAACTGAAATGTAAATGTCCTCCTCTAGGGCGGGCCTCTGATTGAGGAGAAGATCCAGGACCATGACAACAGTGTGAGTTCTGATCAGCTGGTAACAACAATGGTCTTAGGTGTGAGTTCAATTTCTGGCTATCACCTCCTGCTGAGTTGACCAAACAAAAGATCCTACAGATGTAGGATCTTAATTTGACCAGTTTCTCACAGCAGGAAAATAGTCCTCCGGCAACTGGAAATGTGGATTAGAATTAATGGACATTTTTGTAAGGGTTGATACATTTTTAGTTAGGGCAAATCAAGTCTGAAATATTAAAGTGGAAATTACAAAATGTAGAACCCTGTTTAAACTTTGAATACACTGCAAGTTAGCATTTCCTGCTGTGCAGGACATTTCCTGCAACGACAGGGTGATCAAATTAAGATCCTATATCTCTGTAAGTATGTCAACACAACAAAAGCTTGAAGGGAATCCACAGAGTATTCAACACCTAGTCCTTGTTACTTAAAAATAAAAATAAAATAAAAATAAAAAAACAGATACCTGTACTTTTTATAATGTAGAGGGAAAGTGCTAAGTAAAAGGTACATCTGGATATTTGGCATGAAGAGGGAATGGAATACAATTATAAAATGCTTGCTATTTGAAAATAATTTACCCAAATACAGAATTAATCACTACTGATATAATCTAATCATAGTAGGCAAGAGACACTTCCTCTTCAAATCTGACTCAATGACTCCAGGTCCATTCCATTCCATTCCCAGGAAATTAAGTGAATGTCAACCCATGACATGAACAAAAACTAATATAACAATACATTCTCTTCAAGTTGATAAAGAATCACAACAATTGTTACCAGAAATCTTAAATTGAAATGTTGAAACTAGTTGTTATTTTGGTGTGAAAAAAAAGAGCACCAGTACAAATTGACAACAAACACATAACCCCCCCATGAGATTCTATTCTAAGCCAAGCGTCAAAGTTATCAAGCTCTCCCACCCACTCCCAGCTATCAACCCCCCCTGACCCTCATCCCTCCTAACTCTTTGTCCTTTGTCATTACTCTTATCAGCTCCACTCCATGCTTATTTTAATAGAGAAGTGGCGCTGAAACCGCTTGCAACTCTAAGTATGTCTTTGTTAGTGTCTTGGTGGTGGGCCGGTGTCCCGCCCCTCTGTTCCCTCCTGGGTGTGCACTGATTGACGGCCCTCTGATGGGTGAGTGACAGGCCACATTTGTTAGGCTGTGACGGACAGGCCGACAGCTGGGGGACTGAATGACTGCTGGTGGTGCTTGTTGGGCCCTCTGCTGCATTGGACGTTGGGGCCCTCTGGACTGCTCCACCACCACCACCCATTGGGGGCCTTAGTTGGCCCCCAGGACCCCCAGCTTGCCCAGCCTGTCTGTCCAGCAAGGGTAGTTCTCCAGCAGGCTTGCTGTACCAGAGCAGCTCGTTAGCTGTAAGCCTCTCCTCAGAGACAGAATCTTGACTAGAACCAAAACAATTGATCATATTACTCCAGTGGTAGAGACTGCTGCCCTACGTTCATAGAGTCATTGAACACTGGTCATTTTAATATGTTTGCAGACTGTTTTACCAACTTTACAGGTGTATATATACAGTGGGGAGAACCCCTCCAGATATTTTCTATTGGGTTCAGGTCTGGAGACTGGCTAGGCCACTCCAGGACCTTGAGATGCTTCTTACGGAGCCACTCCTTAGTTGCCCTGGCTGTGGGTTTCGGGTCGTTGTCATGCTGGAAGCCACGACCCATCTTCAATGCTCTTACTGAGGGAAGGAGGTTGTTGGCCAAGATCTCGCAATACATGGCCCCATCCATCCTCCCCTCAATACAGTGCAGTCGTCCTGTCCCCTTTGCAGAAAAGCATCCCCAAAGAATGATGGTTCCACCTCCATGCTTCACGGTTGGGATGGTGTTCACGGGGTTGTACTCATCCTTCTTCTTCCTCCAAACACGGCGAGTGGAGTTTAGACCAAAAATCTATATTTTTGTATCATCAGGCCACATGACCTTCTCCCATTGCTCCTCTGGATCATCCAGATGGTCATTGCCAAACTTCAGACGGGCATGGACATGCTCTGGCTTGAGCAGGGGGACCTTGCGTGCGCTGCAGGATTTTAATCCATGTCGGCGTAGTGTGTTACTAATGGTTTTCTTTGAGACTGTGGTCCCAGCTCTCTTCAGGTCATTGACCAGGTCCTGCCGTGTAGTTCTGGGATGATCCCTCACCTTCCTCATGATCATTGATGGCCCACAAGGTGAGATCTTGCATGGAGCCCCAAACCGAGGGTGATTGACCGTCATCTTGAACTTCTTCCATTTTCTAATAATTGCGCCAACAGTTGTTGCCTTCTCACCAAGCTGCTTGCCTATTGTCCTGTAGCCCATCCCAGCCTTGTGCAGGTCTACACTTTTATCCATGATGTACTTACACAGCTCTCTGGTCTTGACCATTGTGCAGAGGTTGGAGTCTGTTTGATTTAGTGTGTCCTCCTCCCAGAGCGCTAAGAACCTTGGCGTGATCCTGGACAACACCCTGTCGTTCTCAACTAACATCAAGGCGGTGGCCCGTTCCTGTAGGTTCATGCTCTACAACATCCGCAGAGTACGACCCTGCCTCACACAGGAAGCGGCGCAGGTCCTAATCCAGGCACTTGTCATCTCCCGTCTGGACTACTGCAACTCTTTGTTGGCTGGGCTCCCTGCCTGTGCCATTAAACCCCTACAACTCATCCAGAATGCCGCAGCCCGTCTGGTGTTCAACCTTCCCAAGTTCTCTCACGTCACCCCGCTCCTCCGCTCTCTCCACTGGCTTCCAGTTGAAGCTCGCATCCACTACAAGACCATGGTGCTTGCCTACGGAGCTGTGAGGGGAACGGCACCTCGGTACCTCCAGGCTCTGATCAGGCCCTACACCCAAACAAGGGCACTGCGTTCATCCACCTCTGGCCTGCTCGCCTCCCTACCACTGAGGAAGTACAGTTCCCGCTCATCCCAGTCAAAACTGTTCGCTGCTCTGGCCCCCCAATGGTGGAACAAACTCCCTCACGACGCCAGGACAGCGGAGTCAATCACCACCTTCCGGAGACACCTGAAACCCCACCTCTTTAAGGAATACCTAGGATAGGATATGTAATCCTTCTCACCCCCCCCCTTTAAGATTTAGATGCACTATTGTAAAGTGACTGTTCCACTGGATGTCATAAGGTGAATGCACCAATTTGTAAGTCGCTCTGGATAAGAGCGTCTGCTAAATTACTTAAATGTAAATGTTAAATGTTAAATGTGTGTGGACAGGTGTCTTTTATACAGGTATCGAGTTCAAACAGGTGCAGTTAATACAGGTAATGAGTGGAGAACAGGAGGGCTTCTTAAAGAAAAACTAACAGGTCTGTGAGAGCCGGAATTCTTACTGGTTGGTAGGTGATCAAATACTTATGTCATGCAATGAAATGCAAATTAATTACTTAAAAATCATACAATGTGATTTTCTGGATTTCTGTTTTATATTCCGTCTTTCACAGTTGAAGTGTACCTATGATAAAAATTACAGACCTCTACATGCTTTGTAAGTAGGAAAACCTGCAAAAGCATTTCGCTACACTCGCACTAACATCTGCTAACCATGTGTATGTGACAAATATAATTTGATTTGAAAATCGGCAGTGTATCAAATACTTGTTCTCCCCACTGTATACTGTTTTCTAATCATGGCTCACCATATATCACTACTGCTGTGCACACCTTTTCTATTCATATACTGTCCATACTGAATGATGGCACTGCATTGGATAGCAGCCATTTTACGGGATGCTGAACAATTCTGCAAATTTGTGTTTTTCTACGATGATAAAACACAAATACATAATGTCTCCGCCATCATTTACAGTGACAGAAAACGTTGCCATATATTGTCAAGACCGGTCGGCAGCCTCGTGTAACATTGGGGGCGGGTTCTCTTTGTTATCAACAGATGGTGTGTGATCTCTAATGTTAAGGAAATCTGGAGCTATATCTCGCCTGAGCTAGAAAACCTCATTATAAACTACAGACCATACTATTTACCAAGAGAGTTTTCATCTATATTTTTTGAAGAAGTCTATTTACCACTCCAAACCAATGCTGGCACTTAATGAGCTGTATAGGGTCATAAGCAAACAAGAAAATGCACAGCCAGAGGCGGCGCTTCCGTGGACGGTGGTTTTAATGCAAGGAAACTGAAATCAGTTTTACCACATTTTTAGAATTTCACCTGAGAACTAGAGGCGATAAAATTATAGATCACCTTCACTCCATACACAAAAATGCATACAAAGCTCTCCCTCACCCCCCCTTTTGAAAATCTTACCATAACTCTATCCTCCTGATTCCTGCCGACAAGCAAAAACTAAAACAGGAAGTACTCAATACAGAAGTGAAGTGGATGTTAAGCTACAGGACTATTTTGCTAGCACAGACTGAAATATGTTCCGGGATTCATCCGATAACATTGAGGCGTTTACCACATTAGTCACCAGCTTCATTAATTAGTGCATCAATGATGTCGTCCCCACAGTGACCATATGTACATATCCCAGCCAGAAGCCATGGATTACAGGAAACAGCCACACTGAGCTAAACGCTAGAGCTTCCACTTCCAAGGAGTGGGTGTCGAATCAGAATGCTTATAAGAAATCCAACTATGACTTCCAACGAGCCATCAAACAGCCAAAGAGTCAATACAGGACTAAGATTGAATCCTGCTACGCCGGCTCTGATGCTCTTCAGATGTGGCAGGGCTTGAAAACTATCACGGATTACAAAGGGAAACCCTGCCACGAACTGCCCAGTGACGCAAGCCTATCAGACAAGCTAAAATTCTTCTATGCCCGCATCGAGGCAAGCAACACTGAACCATGCATGAGAGCACCAGCTATTCTAGATGACTGTGTGATCTTGCTCTCCATAGCCAATGTGAGTAAGACCATTAAACAAGTTCACAAGGCCACAGGGCCAGATGGATTACCAGGATGCGTACACAGAGAAAGCACTGACCAGCTGGCAAGTGTCTTCACTGACATTTTCAACCACTCCCTGACCCAGTTTGTAATACGTACATGTTTCAAGCAAACCACATTGGCCCTGTGCCTAGGTAACCTGTCTAAATAACTATCGCCCTGTAGCACTCACATCTGTAGCCATGAAATGCTTTGAAAGGCTGGTCATGGCTCATATCAGTCCAGACACCCTGGACCCACTCTAATTTGCATACCGCCCCAACGCATCAAAAGATGATACAATCTCTATTGCACTCCACACTACCCTGTCCCACCTGGACAAGAGGAACACCTATGTGAGAATGCTTTTCATCAACTACAGCTCAGTGTTCACACATCTGCCACGCTAACCAAGTCTGGAACCAACCGGACCCTGAAGACCCTGAATAGCTTCTACCCCCAAGCCATAATACTGCTAAATAGTTCCACATTTTGTTGTGTTACAGCCTGAATTCAATATTGATTTTTTTATTTGACCCATCTACACACAATACTCCATAATGACAAAGTGAAAACAAGTTTTCGAAGTTTTACCAAAGTGAATGAAAATGAAATATAGAAATCTCATTTACATTCACACCCCTTTGCTATGGCACTCCAAATTGAGCTCAGGTTCATCCAATTTCCTTTGATAATCCTTGAGACGTCACTACAACTTGGAGTCATTCTGTGGCCAATTCAATTGTTTGGACATGACTCAGAAAGAAACACACCTGTCTATATAAGGTCCCACAGTTGACAGTGCATGTCAGAGCAGAATCTATACCATGAAGTCCAATAAACTTTTTCCAAGAGCAAAGTGGTCTCAATTGTTGGGAAATTGAAAAAATATGGAACTACCCAGACACTGCCTTGAGCTGGCTGTCCAACCAAACTGAGCCACCGGGCAAGAAGGACCTTGGATGGGAAGGTGACCAAGAACCTAGTGACCACTCTGACAGAACTACAGAGTTCCTTGGCTGATTTGGGAGAACCTGCCAGAAGGACAAGTCTGACTTGTGGCCAGATGGAAGCCAATCGAGAAAAAATCTCATGACAGCACGCCAGGAGTTTGCAAAAAGGCATGTGAAAGACTATGATTGTGACTGTGGTCTGATGAGACAAAAATGTTACTCTTTGGCCTGAATGCAAAGCGCTATGTCTGGAGAAAACACCATCCCTACGGTGAAGCATGGAGGTGGTAGCATCATGCTATGGGGATGCTTTTCAGTGGCAGAGACTAGGAGACTGGTAAGGATAGAGGGTACAATGAATGGAGTCAAATACAGGGACATTTTTGATGAGAACCTCCTTTAGGGTGCAAACAACCTTAGACTGGGGGCATACATCCAAAGCAATGCTGGAATGGCTTCAGAACAAGAATGTGAAAGTCGTTGAGTGACCCAGTCAAAGCCCAGACTTGTATCCCATTGAAAATCTGTGGAAAGACTTGAAGATTGCTGTTCACAGCCACTCCCCATCTAACTTAACAGAACTTGAGAAAATCTGCAAAGAAGAATGGGAGAAAACCCCCAAATCCAGATGAGCAAAGCTGATACAGACATATCCAAGACGATTCAAAGCTGTAATCATCAACAAAGGTGCTCCTACAAAGTGTCGACTCGGGTGTGAATACTTATGTAAATTAAATATGTCTGGATTTAATTTTCAATACATTTGCTAACATTTCTAAAAACTTGTTTTTTCACTTTGTCATTATGGCGTATTGTGTGTAGATGGGTATGAAAAACATTTATTTAATCCATTTTGAGTTCAGGCTGTAACAACAAAATGTGGAATAAGTTAAGGGGTATGAATACATGCTGAAGGCAATGTCTATAGCCAAGTTATCGTTACTCATTGTGTATTCATTGCTCGTGTCATTTTAGGTTGTTTTTCTTTTTTCTCTCTGCATTGTTGGGAAGTATGTAAGCATTTCACTGTTAGTCTACACCTGTTGTTTACTAAGGATGTGACAAATACAATTTGATTTGTATTCCGGACTCTGACATTGCTCGTAACACCTGCAATAACATCTGCTAAACAGGAGTATGTGACAAATAAAATTCGATTTTTGATTTGATATCCTAATTTTTTGCTATTTATTTATTAATTTGGGATTTATGTGTGCATTGTTATTATATTTTTTGGGATATTGCTGCATTGCTGGAGCTAGATACATAAGCATTTTGCTACACCTGCAAAGCTGTGTACGCAACCAATAAACTTTGATTTGGTAAGGTGACCCCCACCACGCATATGCAAGTCAACATGCCCTGCTGCCCAGGAGTGTACATGGTTTATTCATTAAAGTCAGGAATAGCAATGTGGACACAGAATGACATATTATAGTGAACACCCACAGACACACATTTATTTGTATTTTTTTATTGAACCTTTATTTAATTAGGCAAGTCAGTTAAGGACGACGCTGGGCCAATTGTGAGCCGCCTTTTGGGACTGCCAATCACAGTCGGATGTGATACACCCTGGATTCAAACCAGGGACTGTAGTAACACCTCTTGCACTGAGATGCAGTGCCTTAGACCGCTGCGCCACCTGGGAGCACATATTATACTATATGACAGTAGCTACATTAGAACATATAACGTGACATGGGAGTACTTCTTCTACATGCTACAAGATTCCACTTATTATCATCATTAGCAAATAACCATCCACAATATGAGAAATAATTCATTGCTAACATACACTAATATTTGTGGCAAATCATTTCACTGCTACTCGATGTGCATGGGCATGAAACGCTACATTTAAACCATAGTAGAATATGTTTCATTCATTGTAATATCTATAATGTTGCTCAAAATAATGTAAGATTGTTTTGTTAAAGCGCTAGGAAATGGAGGAAGCAGAAGAAAGCAACTCTTCAAAATGTAACAAACTGAAGTTCATGCAGCTACAGATTTTTTTTTACTATACCTTCACAGCCAGCATAATGAGCTTGTAAAGCATCTGTGATGTGACATCTACATTTTGGCCGATTTGTAAAACAAAGGCTACAAGGAAGCCAGGGGCACTGGTTCTCTGTGTTTCAACCCCTTGATAACAATAGCAAGCAGGCGCTGGTGGGAGGCAGTGCTCTCATGGAAATGAGCAACCAAACCAACAATGTAGCTCCTAATCTCTTCAGAGAGGGGAATCGGTTACATAGCAGTATGCACCCCTGAAAGCTTTTCATTAGAAACAGCGTGCTATTGAAAAACTAACCCTATCCCCTCCCCGCTAACCCCCACTCACGCTTGCACGAGCACACACGCACGCACACACACACACACACACACACACACACACCACACACACACACACACACACACACACACACACACACACACACACACACACACACACACACACACACACACACACACACACAGTGTGTAGCCACAAGGTCTCCTCATACATGGGCCAGATACAAGGTAGCCCCTACAACAGAAGGGTTAGATGTAAGTGGGGTAAGGGGTAGTTATAGCCAGGCTAGGGGATGGTATGGGGGGCTAGGCAGTGGGGCAGGGGGTGGTATCGGGGGGTGGGGTATGTGGGCAGGGGGTTGATATGGGGTGCCTAGGCCTCAAAGCATGGAATTAGAGTTAATGTGCCCTCCCTGGGTTATAATCTCTTCATAGGGGGACTTTGTTTTGAGGGCTTGAGGGCAGTAAGATAAGTATCTATTACAGAAACTCCCCTCTTATCCCATCCCCCAACAACCTCCCCCTCTTCAGAATTGAAGCACAGAACACTTGCCTCTGTGCCTCCATGTCTTCTGATACCCCAAACCCCAAAAGCAAGTGGTGCTGCCCTTTTCGACTAATCTGGAATTAAGGACTAAAGCCTTATGGAGAGTAACCAGGACCGATTTTTAAAGTGCAAAGTGAGGAGTGAGGAGGTTGATGTAGATCAAAGGAGGCTTAGAAAACAAGTGAGTGTATTACCATTTTTTTAAAATGCGTTCTCACAAGTTTAATTTCTTGTTGTTCGGGAGGAGGAGTCATAATGTGAGAGGAACTAGGGGGTTAAAGCTGAAGATTTAATTAAGTGTAATCTTGTTATTTTACCCCTATGTATAAGGAAAATATTTTATTATGCATTGAGTAATCTTAAGACCATCCCCACAGCTGATATAAGTACCCATTTAAGAACTAAGTTTACTTGGTAAAATTCACTCTACTGTTGCTGTCAAAAAGATTAAAAAGTGAAGATACAACATTTGTAGCACAAAATGGCAGTTTAATATCAAAATATTTACTAAAATATAAATAATGTGCAAAAGAAAACAAGCTTTGATCAGAAGCATGTTCAGACTGAGGCAATACTGACAACTTGAGAAAAAACACACGATGGAAAGTCATGGCACATCAATTAACTCTTGTTTCAAAATCTTATAAGACAGCCACTTCATTGTGAACTGACTATTCTGTGCCAATAATCTGTTATTGTTTTGACCTTCAATAGAAATGCAATGTAAATACTGAGGGCGAACTTATACAAAACAACATCCCTTATTAACCAAGGGACAACAGAATGCAATCAACATATAAACATGGCACTTCAAATCTGGAATGTCACATCAGCCCTCGCAACGAGAAATAATGTTTGCATTCCACCTGCTTGTTCGCTTTCATAATTAAACACGGTGTGAGAAAAAGGCAAGTAAAATTCAAATACAGACTAAATTGAAAGAACAAGACAAAAATCAATGCAGAATGCAAAATAGCTCCATATGTAAAGTTTTTGTAACATTTTTCTCTCTACAATAAAATGAGACTTTTAAATTGAATAAAATGACAATCAAATCATGTTTGAAGATTGCTACAATACAATCAAAGCGATAAACAAACAAAAAAAAAACAGGTCAATAGTTAGAGCTCTCTATGCCATAAAAGCATACATACAGTGTATTCAGACCACTTTACTTTTTCACATTTTGTTACATTACAGCCTTATTCTAAAATGGATTAAATCAATAAAAATGTTCAGCAATCTACACACAATATCCCAAAATGACAAAGCGAAAACAGGTTTTTAGAATGTTTGAAAAATGAAAAAAAAAAAATAATTACGTAAATAGGTATTTACAGTTAAAGTGGGAAGTTTACATACACTTAGGTTGGAGTCATTAAAACAAATGTTCAACCACTCCACAAATTTCATGTTAACAAACAATGGTTTTGGTAAGTCGGTTAGGACATCTACTTTGTGCATGACAAGTAATTTTTCCAACAATTTGTTTACAGACAGATTATTTCACTTATAATTCACTGTATCACAATTCCATAGGGTCAGAAGTTTACATACACTAAGTTGACTGTGCCTTCAAACAGCTTGGAAAATTCCAGAAAATTATGTCATAGCGTTAGAAGCTTCTGATAGGCCAACTGACATAATTTGAGTCAATTGAAGGTGTACCTGTGGATGTATGTCAAGGCCTACCTTGAAAGTCAGTGCCTCTTTGCTTGACATCATGGGGAAATTGTAGACCTCCACAAGTCTGGCTCATCCTTGGGAGCAATTTCCAAACACCTGAAGGTACCATGTTCATCTGTACAAACAATAGTACGCAACTATAAACACCATGGGACCACGCAGACGTCATACCGCTCGGGAATGAGACATGTTCGGTCTCCTAGAGATTAATGTACTTTGGTGCGAAAAGTGCAAATCAATCCCAGAACAGCAGCAAAGGACCTTGTGAAGATGCTGGAGGAAACGGGTATAAAAGTACATTTATCCACAGTAAACCGAGTCCTATATCTACATAATCTGAGAGGCCGCTCAGTAAGGAAGAAGGTACTGCTCCAAAACCGCCATAAAAAAGCCAGACTACGGTTTGCAACTGCACAGCGTGTGCGAGCAAGGAGGCCTTACAACCCCGACTCCGTTACACCAGCTCTGTCAGGAGGAATGGGACAAAATTCACCCAATTTATTGTGGGAAGCTTGTGGAAGGCTACCTGAAACATTTGACCCAAGTTAAACAATTTAAAGGTAATGCTACGAAATACTAATTGAGTGTATGTAAACCTCTGACCCACTGGGAATTTGATGAAAGAAATAAAAGCTGAAATAAATCCTTCTCTCTACTATTATTCTGACATTTCACATTCTTAAAATAAAGTGGTGATCCTAACTGACCTAAAACAGTGCATTTTTACTAGGATTAAATGTCAGGAATTGTGAAAAACTGAGATTAAATGTATTTGGCTAAGGTGTATGTAAACTTCCGACTTCATCCGTACATAAGTATTCAGCCCCTTTGCTATGAGACTCGAAATTTAGTTCAGGTGCATCCTGTTCCATTGATCATCCTTGAGATGTTTCTACAACTTGATTGTAGTCCACCTGTGGTAAATTAAATTGATTGGACATGATTTGAAAGGCACACACTTGTCTATATAAGGTCCCACATTTGACAGTGCATGTCGGCGCAAGAGCCAAGCCATGAGGTCAAAGGAATTGTCTGTAGAGCTCAGAGACAGGATTGTGTCGAGGTACAGAGTACCAAAAAAGGTCTGTAGCATTGAAGGTCCCCAAGAACAGTGGCTTCCAACATTCTTAAATGGAAGATGTTTAGAACCACAAGACTCTTCCTAGAGCTGGCCGCCCAGCCAAACTGAGCGATCGGGGAAGAAGGGCCTTGGTCAGGGAGGTGACCAAGAACCTGATGGTCAATCTGACAGAGCTCCAGAGTTCCTCTGTGAAGAATCGTCCAGAAGGATAACCATCTCTGCAGCACTCCACCAATCAGGCCTTCATGGTAGAGTTGCCGGATGGAAGCCACTCCTCAGTAAAAAGCACATGACAGCCCACTTTGAGTTTGCCAAAAGGCACCTAAATACTCTCAGACCATGAGAAACAAGATTCTCTGGTCTGATGAAACCAAGATTGAACTCTTTAACCTGAATGCCAAGCTTCACATCTGGAGGAAACCTGGCACCATCCCTACGGTGAAGCATGGTGGTGGCAGCATCCTGCTGTGGGGATATTTTTCAGCAGTAGGGACTAGGAGACAAGTCAGGATCAAGGTAAAGATGAACGGAGCAAAGTACAGAGAGATCCTTGATGAAAACCTGCTACAAAGCGCTCAGGACCTCAGACTGGGGCGAAGGTTCACCTTCCAACAGGACAATGACCCCAAGCACACAGCTAAGTCAATGCAGGAGTGGCTTCAGGACAAGTCTCTGAATGTCCTTGAGTGGCCCAGCCAGAGCTCAGACTTTAACCCGATCACACATCTCTGGAGAGACCTGAATATTGCTGTGCAGCAACTCTCCCCGTCCAACCTGACAGAGCTTGAGAGGATCTGCAGAGAAGAATGGGAGAAACACTCCAAATACAGGTGTGCCAAACTTGTAGCGTCATCCCCAAGAATAATCGATGCTAGAGGTGCTTCAACAAAGTACTGAGTAAAGAGTCTCAATACTTATGTAAATGTGATGTTTCCGTTTTTTTTAAATAAAAAATTAGCAACATTTCTAAAAACCTGTTTTTGCTTTGTCATTATGGTGTATTGTGTGTAGATGATTAGGGGGAAAATCGTTTTAATAATTTTTAGAATAAGGCTCTAATGTAACAAAATGTGGAAAAAGTAAAGGGGTCTGAATACTTTCTGAAGGCACGAGACACACAAGCATACATACCATAAAAGCATATATTCAAATTCAAATAAACATACACTGACTGAACATGTACTTATGTCATCAATGCATGTTGGGGCATTTGGTTACCTACTTTCTCAGCGTGAGAATTTCCTGGGTCTGAATGCGGGGACGATGAGTTGATGCGGTGCAAGTGCCACCTTTTCTTCCTCTACAGGGGCTAGCTCCTCCGCTGAGCCCCACTTCTTCTTGGACTGGAACAACGAGGTCAACTTCCTGTTCCTGCTGCGGTCTCTGGCCTGGGCCATATGGAACTCAGGGAATTCTGATGTAACAAAATACGGACCACCATAGCTGTATAATACAAAAAGTGCTATCTATAACCTAATGGGTTTTTCAGCTGTCCCCATAGGAGAACCTTTGGAGAATAATTTTGCTTCCAGGTAGAACTCTTTTTAGTTCCATGTAGAACCCTTAGCGAAAAGGGGTTTACATGGAACCCAAACGGGTTCTCCTATGGGGACAGACGAATAACCCTTTTAGGTCCTAGAAAGCAACTTTTTTTTCTAAGAGTGAATGTAAAGGCTGAAACCTAACTAAGAGTGACCTTTTCGTGCTCTGTTCAGATCTTAACAAAGCCACATACACATTTAGACAACATTTCAGAGACATTGGAGTCAAAAAGAAGAGAGTAAGAGACACTCACGTATCTCTTCTGGAGCTGCTCTGTCATCCTCTGTAGGCTCCCTGATGTTCAGGTACTGGCATGCAAGATGGCCACTGTAGTCCCGGAGGTTCTCCTTCGCATCTGAGAGAAGAGGAAAGGCATGCCAAACATTGACTCAGAAACTTCTTGGGGAGGGGGGGGGAGGCAATCGATGGCAGATCGATAATAGCTGAAATGTTGCATTGACACCCCATTGTCTCACGTCAGATGGCGTCACTCCTATACAACTCTCGTCCCTCAACCAATCTATATTGTAGGACGTGGAACTCATCTCTAAAAATCACGATTATGCTCATCCGCCTAACACTAGTTATTAATTCTGAAAATCACTCCGCTCTTAGGAGCTATGATGCACTGTCTACTATGACAAACCATGCTCGATCAGCTGAGCAAACTTGCTCCAGCTAGCAGCCTAGTGCAAGCTTGTTTGAATGGCCATACGGTAGCTAGTTTGTCAGCTTGTTTGTCAGCTTGTTGATGAAGTTGTACGGCACCAAAGTTATGCAACTGTTCTCAGCAATCAGCATGTATCTCACTCTGACAGCTAGCACTGTGTCTCGCAAACTTTAGAACATTTGTCCAACGCAATAAATCGCAGAGAGCAGTCAGCTGTCCTGTAGAACTCGGCGCACTAATCAAGGGAAAACTGGGTTATCATGAAAACAAATTGATCCATCAGCTAGAACTTCACTAAACTAGTTAGCTAGCGGAAGTACTCCACGTTTAGTGTGTTAACGGGCGTTGTTAGCATCCCTGCCATCCATTTTATACGGATTGATTGGTATCATGGCGCAGGAGAAGATGGCTGATGTTTTACGTGCTCCTAACCAACTGTGTTCTTTTGTTCGTTTTTTTGCGTTGTTTGTAACTTGTTTTTAAAAAACTTATTCTGTACATAATGTTGCTGCAACAATATCTTATGACCAAAAATAACTTCTGGTCATCAGAACAGCGATTACTCACCAGAAGTTTTTTCTTCCTTTAACGTGTCCGATGAGCCCGACATGAAGGATATACTGCTTTCCCGGGAACAGGCCCAAATACCCGTCATTTGCTCGAAGAGAAGACGAAGAAAAAGAGGACGGGGGTCGGGCTGACTTCTGAGAATTTGTTGGCGATTGCATAAACCCCCACTGTCTTCCGTTCTACTAGCTAACATGCAATCATTGTAAAATAAATCGATGACCTACGAGGAATATTAAACTTCCAACGGGACATTAAAAACTGTAATATCTTCACAGAGACGACATTATCAACATACTGGTTATACGCTGTATCGGCAGGATAGAACAGCGGAAGTTTACATACACCTTAGCCAAATACATTTAAACTCAGTTTTTCACAATTCCTGACATTTAATACGAGTAAAAATTCCCAGTCTCTGGTCAGATAGGATCACCACTTTATTTTAAGAATGTTAAATGGTAGCATTGCCTTTAAATTGTTTAACTTGGGTCAAATGTTTCGGGTAGCCTTCTACAAGCATCCCACAATAAGTTGGGTGAATTTTGGCTCATTCCCCCTGCAGGGCTGGTGTAACGGAGTCAGGTTTGTAGGCCTCCTTGCTCGCACACTCTTTTCAGTTCTGCCCACAAATCTTATATAGTATTGAGGTCAGGGCTTTGTGATGGCCAATCCAATACCTTGACAAAGGAGATGATTGTGGACTACAGGAAAAGTAGGGCTGAGCACGCCCCATTCTCATCGACGGGGCTGTAGTGGGGGCGGCAGCGTTGCTGTACCAGGCGGTGATACAGCCCGACAGGATGCTCTCGATTGTGCATCTGTAGAAGATTGTGAGTGCTTTTGGTGATAAGCCGACAGGCCGTCTCGTCGTTGTTGGTAATCAAGCCTACCACTGTAGTGTCGTCAGCAAACTTGATGATTGAGTTGGAGGCGTGCATGGCCACACAGTCGTGGGTGAACAGGGAGTACAGGAGAGGGCTCAGAACGCACCCGTGTGGGGCCCCAGTGTTGAGGATCAGCGGGGTGGAGATGTTGTTACCTACCCTCACCACCTGGGGGTGGCCCATCAGGAAGTCCATTACCCAGTTGCACAGGGCGGCGTCGAGACCCAGGGTCTCGAGCTTGATGACGAGTTTGGAGGGTACTATGGTGTTAAATGCTGAGCTGTAGTCGATGAACAGCATTCTCACATAGGTATTCCTCTTGTCCAGATGAGTTAGGACAGTGTGCAGTGTGGTTGAGATTGCATCGTCTGTGGACCTATTTGGGCGGTAAGCAAATGGAGTGGGTCTAGGGTGTCAGGTAGGGTGGAGGTGATATGGTCCTTGACTAGTCTCTCAAAGCACTTCATGATGACGGAAGTGAGTGCTATGGGGCGGTAGTCGTTTAGCTCAGTTACCTTCGCTTTCTTGGGAACAGGAACAATTGTGGCCCTCTTCAAGCATGTGGGAACAGCAGACTGGGATAAGGATTGATTGAATATGTCCGTAAACACACCAGCCAGCTGGTCTGTGCATGCTCTGAGGGCGCGGCTGGGGATGCCGTCTGGGCCTGCAGCCCTGCGAGGGTTAACACGTTTAAATGTTTTACTCATATCAGCTGCAGTGAAGGAGAGTCCGCATGTTTTGGTGGCACTGTATTGTCCTCAAAGCGGGCAAAAAAAGTTATTTAGTCTGCCTGGGAGCAAGACATCCTGGTCAGTGACAGGGCTGGTTTTCTTTTTGTAATCCGTGATTGACTGTAGACCCTGCCACATACCTCTTGTGTCTGAGCCTTTGAATTGCGATTCTACTTTGTCTCTATACTGATGCTTAGCTTGTTTGATTGCCTTGCGGAGGGAATAGCTACACTGTTTGTATTCGGTCATGTTTCCGGTCACCTTGCTCTGGTTAAAAGCAGTGGTTCGCGCTTTCAGTTTCATGCGAATGCTGCCATCAATCCACGGTTTCTGGTTTGGTAATGTTTTAATCGTTGCTATGGGAACGACATCTTCAATGCACGTTTTAATGAACTCGCTCACCGAATCAGCGTATTCGTCAATGTTGTTGTTGGACGCAGTGCGGAACATATCCCAGTCCACGTGATGGAAGCAGTCTTGGAGCGTGGAATCAGATTGGTCGGACCAGCGTTGAACAGACCTGAGTGCGGGAGCTTCTTGTTTTAGATTCTGTCTGTAGGCAGGGAGCAACAAAATGGAGTTGTGGTCAGCTTTTCCGAAATGAGGGCGGGGGAAGGCCTTATATGCGTCGCGGAAGTTAGAATAGCAATGATCCAAGGTTTTACCAGCCCTGGTTGCGCAATCGATATGCTGATACAATAAAGGGAGTCTTGTTTTCAGATTAGCCTTGTTAAATCCCCAGCTACAATGATTGCAGCCTTAGGATATGTGGTTTCCAGTTTGCAAAGAGTCAAATAAAGTTCGTTCAGAGCCATCGATGTGTTTGCTTGGGTGGGAATATATACGGCTGTGATTATAATCGAAGAGAATTCCCTTGGTAGATAATGCGGTCGACATTTGATTGTGAGGAATTCTAAATCAGGTGAGTTCCTGTATGTTGTTGTGACCACACCACGTCTCGTTAACCATAAGGCATACGCCCCGCCCCTCTTCTTACCAGAAAGATGTTTGTTTCTGTCGGCGCGATGCGTGAAGAAACCAGCTGGCTGCACCGATTCCGTTAGCGTCTCTCGAGTGAGCCATGTTTCCGTGAAGCAAAAAACGTTAGTCTCTGATGTCCCTCTGGAATGCTACCCTTGCTCGGATTTCATCAACCTTGTTGTCAAGAGACTGGAAATTGGCGAGAAGTATGCTTGGGAGTGGTGCGCGATGTGCCCATCTCCGGAGCCTGACCAGAAGACCGCTTCGTTTCCCTCTTTTACGACGTCTTTGTTTTGGGTCGCAGGCTGGGATCCATTCCTGGGTAAAAGGCAGAACACAGGATCCGCTTCGGGAAAGTCATATTCCTGGTCATACTGATGGTGAGTTGACGTTGCTCTGAAATTCAGTAGTTCTTCCCGACTGTATGTAATGAAACTCAAGATTGCCTGGGTACCAATGTAAGAAATAACATGTAAAAAAACAAAAAAACTGCATAGTTTCCTAGGAACGCGAAGCGAGGCGGCCATCTCTGTCGGCCATCTCTGTCGGCCCCATAAATATTAGCTACAGGTTTATAATATTGGGTCAGATTAACTGACTCTTTTGAGGTTGAAAGGGGGCTCAGTGGACAAAGTTACCTTGGTAAATTTTTTGAATGTGAGGACAGCATATTGTAGCCAAATTTCTTTTTAGCTATTCCATGAGTGTTTGCGAGTTATCAGACAGAACAGTGCAGACAGCTATCGCGGTATCTGACATGAGACAATGATTGATACCCTTCATTCCACACCCCAAAGACAAAAAGCAAGTGAGTTAACTTTCCCTGTCATTTACCATATGTTCCAATGAGCAGCTCCAAAATGTTTCGATGGCCATGCAATGCTGCAATATGCAAGGGTGTATAGCCCTGCAAAACAAAAAGGGCAAAATCATGCAGATGTGTCTATACTGTATGTTCCCCACCAAAAACATTGGTGTAAAATGCAAATGGGATAACATAGCTATTTGAACATAACCTCTGATGTCTACTGTGTGCAGGGTTCAAGGTTCAACCATGGAAAAATGTACAAGGCGTTTTAATACCTACCCCCTACAGTTTCCCATGGCCCCAACACAGCCAATGAATACATGAAAGGAGAGAATATACAAATTACCAGAGGTTATGGCAACAAAACCTAATGACCAAATACATAATTACCTAGTAATTCCCCCAAAATTGCCAAAGTTGTGAGTTTGGCACGGTAATACATTCCGACAGTGTTTAGGGGAAAGAACATTATGTGGCTTGATTTATTAGTAGACACTGTGTGTGTGTGTGTGTGTGTGTGTGTGTGTGTGTGTGTGTGTGTGTGTGTGTGTGTGTGACTACTGTAATGCATTCGCAAAGCGGTATCTTCACAGGAACCATTATGGTGCAACATTACATCTAACCTGGCTGCCAGCCTCCAAATAGTGTATACAGACAACAACATACAGTACCTATTTTACCAGATCACTTCCTGTGCATGATACACTTAGATGAAAAAGGAGATACTCACATGCTGAAAGAAAATAAAAGCAGGAGTAATGTTATTACCTGTACAGTAAGACAATATTTTGTAACAGACCATTCCAATTTCTGATACAGAAGAACGGGAGAAACTCCCCAAATGCAGGTGTGCCAAACAGGAGTCAATCCACAAAACAATAACCTGTCCCGGGGCTGCAGTTGAAAATGAGCCGGCTTGCTATTTTACTGAAATGTTGATTAATGTGCACTGTCGTAAAAATAAAAATGAACTCAAACTCAAAGTCCCTTTTGAGTAGTGCAACAACTTTTTTATTTAACTTAGTTTTAAGATTTTGTCATGAAGAACACATGTTCAACTTAATAAAAAACATATTTTCCCATGCCTATTAATTACTGAATAAAATAACAGGGTTGACAAGTTCATCTTAAATCAGCCATGTCTTGTGACAGGCAGAATGGAAGCTTGTTGTGTGCAACACAACAGGAATTAAATGCATGCTTCACAAAAAATATTGAAATGGTTGTTTCTAGCCTGTGCTCGACCATTCAGTTTTCCACCACAAAACACTAGCAAATTGCCAAAAAGGATAGAATCAGCTCACCTGATTTTACACTGTTATTTGACTATTACCTGTTCAATGTTTCTTTTGAAAATAAAATCTCTCTTAAAAATAGAGTTCGGTTCACATAACACGGTTGACCTTAAAATGAGGGCCATCATTATTTTTTTATTTATTATTTATTAATATTAACATGAACTAAATAACAATCTTCAGAAATGACTTTGTCACAGCAACAAAATAACTAGGGCTTTACAATTATATTGAAAACTTTCAGAAATGTTGGGATCAAGTGGGTTAAAATCTTCCTAGAAGTCAGAGGGGCACAGAAGGACATTTCAAAATGCAAATTTTGGCACTTTAGCAAGCCTTTATTCATATAGAAAATCAGATTGATTGAATTCTCCACGTGGTCTGTATTAATGGGCACTTCATTTAATATAACAGGCTTTTAAAAATAAATATTTGTGCACAATGTCTACTTAAAATATCAAAGGGACGCAAAAGGAACTCACTTCGTGGAACAACCCACAGTGTACCTTTTTTAAATCTTTATTTAACTAGGCAAGTCAGTTAAGAACAAATTCTTATTTTCAATGACGGCCTAGGAACAGCGGGTTAACTGCCTTGTTCAGGGACAAAACGACAGATTTTTACCTTGTCAGCTCAGGATTCGATCTTGTAACCTTTCGGTTACTAGTCCAACGCTCTAAACACTAGGCTAATACTCACAGATTTAGTGTTGACGTCAGCCCCTGCATTGGCCATCATGGCAGCCATGTCCTCTTTGCCATGTTTGGCTGCCCAGTGTAGAGCTGTCTGTGGCCAAAACAAGGAGGGAAATGTAAGCCATTTACAAAATACAGACAAATTCCATATACTGTACATAACAAAAGCACTTTACTACAACACTGACACAGGAGTTGCCATTTTATTTTTAAGTATACACAAATACTTGTATTGGCATATACACAAATACTTGTAGATACATGTACATTCCCAGTGGTGGTTATTTAGTAGATAGTAATTAGCATAGCATCATTACTGCTCTAACAAGGAGTTTAAACAGTGTGAATCAGATCAGGTTGAGAGCTCTGACTGAGGCAGTGGCCCAGCTGTGCACAGGAGGAGTAGAGAAATGGAGGGAAAGGTGGTGGGATGGTTTCCTGCCATCTGACTGAGCCTAATTACAAAACAACACTGCACTGTGCGCACAACAGGGGTGCCCAGCCGCCTGTCACGGGGGGGAAGATTGATGGTGTTGGTGTGACCCACAGAGGGGAGAGAGGGTGAGAGGGGAGACCCAACCAAGCAATGCACCACTGTCAGCACGCAGCCGTCAGAAGAACAGCACTGGGGCCCCTCCATGCTGTGGGCCTACCACACACGCTCAGAGACAACACGCACACACATACATACTCAAAGACACACACACAAACTCTCACATACAACATACACAGACAGACATGCACACACACACAAAACAACACATACACACACATGAAAACTCCCATGCACACCACATCCACCTGTCTGACAGTGATGCTGTTGTGATCAACTGTGTTACTCTTGTCAATGGGTCTCTGAGCACTGAGCACTTCAGGCTGTGTAATAACAAGCTATTCGGCAGGTGAAAACATGGGCTGCTACAGATGTCAGCCTGTTAACTACAACCTGTGTGTCTGAGTCTGACTCCAGACATGGAACAGGGAAAACAAAAGTAGGTTTCCTATGTCAATAAAAATATGTCAATCAATCATCTCCTTTAGTTTGTTAGAAAGTATGAGCTTACAATGTGATTATTATTCATGCTTGTTTATGGCCATAATGGTTATTCTTTGTCTCCTGCATTGTGCACTATATACCACAACCTCGGTGAACTATACAAAAACCTCAATATCAGATATCATAGAAGCATGGGGGAAGATATACCTCTAGATGTCAAAAACCAGTCTGGGAGACAGATTGTGATAGATGAAGTCTGGCTCTGAGTATCTCTATCTCTGTTGTCTGTCCTGTCACATGCTGAAGACGGATTGGTCGGATGGGTCGTTTGAGTGGCTGCTCGGCGGGTCCCCTAGTGGGCAGGAGTGACGGATGAGGTCGGACAGGATGTGGCCTCAACCCCTCCACGTGCCTCTCGTTCCTGTCCTAGCTCGGTGGGGCCACCCCCTCGCATGCCTGCCTGCTTGACTGATGACCACCTTTGTGTGTGTGTGTGTGTGTGTGTGTGTGTGTGTGTGTGTGTGTGTGTGTGTGTGTGTGTGTGTGTGTGTGTGTGTGTGTGTGTGTGTGTGTGTGTGTGTGTGTGTGTGTGTGTCATACACCAATTGTGGAGGTAAGTAAGTAGTGGCCAAATTGTCGAGGGTTGGTCAACTGGAGACACATCTGACAAAATGACCTATGGCCTGTGTGACACCTTGCTGTTCATAGTAAGACCACTGAGGAGGGATTGGAGAATGATATACTTACAAACTACAGGACAGGGTAAAAGGAAGTACATCCCAGTCCAACATGGCAGGAGGGGGGAGCCCATGTCACATGTTGATGAAGAAAAAGAGAGAGATGGAGACGATGAAGGAATATGATACAGGTGTAGGATCTTAATTTGACATACAGTGAGCCCCAAAATAATTGGGACAGTGACAATTTTTGTTTTGGCTCTGTACTCCAGCATATTGGTTTGAAATGATACAATGATTATTAGGTTAAAGTGCAGACAGTCAGATTTAATTTGATGGTATCTTCATCATTTGTGGGTTAACCGTTTAGAAATTACTTTTTGTACATAGTCCCCCCATTTTAGGGTACCAAAGGTATTGGACAAAATGCACTTAAAAAGTTAAATATTTGGTCCTATATTCAGAACACACAATGATTACATCAAGTTGAATGTTGTATGCATTTGCTGTTTGTCTTGGTTGTGTTTCAGATTATTTTGTGCCCAATAGAAATTAATGGTAAATAATGTATTTTGTCATTGCCAGTGTCCCAATACTTCAGAGGCTATTTGCTAGCTAAAAGTAGGTAACATGAAAAGTGCAATACGGTCAAATCAAAATCTAATTTTATTGGTCCATATTTGTTCACATATTTTTCTGATGTTATTGCAGCTACAACAAAACGCTTATGTTTCTGTTAATATTACCATGTGTTAGTGTGGGTTTTCAGTGAATTTATGTAAATCACAAAGCTCATCTGCATTTCCTGTGGTGCTAGAAAATTCTGATCAAATGAAGATCCTACATCTATCTATATGTTAGATGCGGTTAAAATTTGTTGGTCTTTGAATAAGCAAGTCTTAGTTAATGACGGTTGAGGGGGAGAGTAAGGCTACACAATGCATCTGCTATTGTGAAAGTCAAAGTTTATGAATGGTCTAATCTTTGTAGGTTACAGAGTCAGTTACAACCTCAGACCAAGGAACAAATGGCACCCAGACCTCCTCAAACTCAGGCCCTAGGTACGGGTGACTTCACCGCCGAAGGGTGGTGGTTCGGTGGGCATCAAAGCCGTCCGAGGGAGATTTAGCATCTTCCCGAGGACACCACCAAAATTGTTCTTCAATTAATTCCAGCCTGCTCTATAACTTTAATCTTATCTTTAAGTGGTTGAAGTCTTTGTGGAGCATTAAGAGTCTCTCTCTAATCCCCCCCTCCCATCTCCCTGCACTTCAATGGCGACCCTTGAATATTTTCCGGGTGGGTGTGGTGATGGCAGGGGCTTAGGGTTAGGTCTTAGAAGGTGGTCTGAAACAGGACAGTGTGAGAACCCCAACAGAGGGGAGGGACAACAAACATAAACCCAAATCTCTTGAGCGCACAGGGAGACCAATAAAGGGATTTGGGTTGTCGGGCGGGGGGTTCAGAAGTTAAAAAGCTATCTTTCATAATCCTTTTGATAGTGGCACCGCAGGAAATGCATGATCTGATGTTTTTACATCACAGGGTTTTTAAAATACAATTAAGTAAAACAAAAACTATGGAATGTTGACTATTTGCAATTAGTACATATGGAATTGGGAGTTAGGAGCAGGTTTGACACTGCTTTTTACCTGTTGATAATGATGAACAACGAAAATATGAGCAATCATGACCAAATGTTAAAACACGTAATATAGGCTATTGTTGTTAGGCACTTTTAAAACTTCTTAGGGCTGCAATCCTGTTAACCTCTAGTGACACCCCATCCCGGATTCGGGAGCGTAAGCATCGACTGACACTAATTAGCATAACGCAACGGACATAAATACTACTAGAAAATATTCCTATTCATGAAAATCACAAGTGAAATATATTGAGACACAGCTTAGCCTTTTGTTAATCACCCTGTCATCTCTGATTTTCAAAATATGCTTTACAGCCAAAGCAAGACAAGCATTTGTGTAAGTTTATCGATAGCCTAGCATAGCATTATGTCCAGCTAGCAGCAGGTAACTTGGTCACAAAAATCAGAAAAGCAATCAAATTAAATTGTTTACCTTTGATCAGCTTCGGATGTTTTCACTCACGAGACTCCCAGTTAGATAGCAAATGTTCCTTTTTTCCAAAAATATTATTTTTGTAGGCGAAATAGCTCCGTTTGGTCTTCACATTTGGCTGAGAAATCGACCGGAAATTTCGGTCACGACAACGCCGAAAAATATTCCAAATTAGTTCCATAATATCGACAGAAACACGTTGTTTATAATCAATCCTAAAGGTGTTTTTCAAATATCTATTTGATAATATATCCACCGGGACAATTGGTTTTTCAGTAGGACCGATTGGAAAAATGGCTACCTCTGTATTTTACGCGAGAATCACTCTGAGAGCCATCAGGTGACCACTTACACAATGTAGCCGCTTACGGATATTCTTCAACATAAAGGCGTAAAACTACGTCACAATGCTGTAGACACCTTGGGGAATACGTAGTAAAAGTAATCTGGTTGATAGCCCATTCACTGCTCAATAGGGATGCATTGGAACGCAGACCTTTCAAAACATGAGGCACTTCCGGATAGGATTTTTCTCAGGCTTTCGCCTGCAATATCAGTTCTGTTATACTCGCAGGCAATAATTTTACAGTTTTGGAAACTTTAGAGTGTTTTCTATCCTAAGCTGTCAATTATATGCATATTCTAGCATCTTGTCCTGACAAAATATCCTGTTTACTTTGGGAACGTTAAATACTTATTTTCCACCATAATTTGCAAATAAATTCATTAAAAATCCTACAATGTGATTTTCTGGATTTTTTTTCTCATTTTGTCTGTCATAGTTGAAGTGTACCAATGATGAAAATTACAGGCCTCTCTCATCTTTTTAAGTGTGAGAACTTGCACAATTGGTGGCTGACTAAATACTTTTTTGCCCCACTGTATTAGCAACTGGGACTGAGGAACAGTCCGTTTACTCTGAGCACCTTTCATCCAAGCTACTCAATACTGCCCCTGCAGCCATAAGAAGTTTAAGTGGTCAAGAATTTAGAGACAGAACATATAAAGACTGCCCATACAGTGGGATATCAATAGTCAGACTACTTACCCCCTGAGAGAGACAGTCATGGTCACAGGCAGGCACAACATAGCAGATTCCAACCAGAAAAGAAACAATATTAGTCAAACTAACTACATAGTTCATGCAGGTCATAACATACACTCTTCTATGTAGACCGCTCATGCACATGAAGTATACATATTTATTATATTCAAAAGCTTGGAGAAAGTATACTCACCGAGGTGAAGTCCTTTAAAAGCCAAATGAAGGAAAGAAGGGAAAAACTCAATATCAGTGTGGTGCTCTAAGTTAAACATCTTAGAAAACGTTTACCTGACTCCCATTAAAACATGGCTACTTATTCATCCACAACATTTATATTGCAATGGCATACAGAATGATGAGGGTGACTTATAACACATTTTTAAGGGCAACGTTGGGGTGGGCCATGTGGGGGGGTTACCTTCTTGTTGGCCAGGGAGGGCTCCTGTTGTAGCAGCTGGGCGAGGTCAGAGAGACAGCCACATGCAGCAGAGTAGATCCATTCCTTCTCCACAGGGTCCAGCTGTAGGACAGGGAGTGGATGAGCTAAGTAAATGGCCAGCACAGACATCACAGTACTGTATACATTAACGTGTAGTATGAATATATGATTGTATACATTTACATTTTAGTAATTTAGCAGACGCACATATCCAAAGCGATTTACAGGAGCAATTAGGGTTAAATGCCTTGCTAAGGACACATCGGCAGATTCTTCAACTAGTCGGCTTGGGAATCGAAGCAGTGATGGTCTTAACCGCTGGGCTACCTGCCGCCTCTGTATATTAATGCTACCTGTAAATGAATGAGGAAACTCACAGCCACTGGGGTGGAGCCAATACTGCCCGTACACTCCTCTTCCTGCTCTTCGGACTCTGACTGAGAGACATACACGAATCAGAGAATGGTTTATTTCAATTTAATAAAGAAAGTATCAATGGCAGCTAATGCTGATTTTTTTCAGGACACAATTCACAATAGTCATAAATACACAATACAACAATCAATACAATAAAATCCACGACTTTAAAATACATATTTTCTGGAAAAACATCAGTGCCTGGTTAAGGTTCATACATTTAGGTCACATTTAGACAAAGGTGGCAGTCCATAGATCAATGGTTGAGCAGACTTATTATGAAGGGTACTGCACTATTTTGGTAACGCTTACTTCAAGTAAATTATCATGGAATATGATGAGTATGTGCTAAGAGCCTAACTCACACTCACGTGCACGCACACACACACAATTATTAAAATCACACTGTTTGTATTTATCACCTTAAACTTCAGAGATCAAAAGGGATGAAGTGATGCAAAAAGAGTGAGACAGACATACAAACAGACAGGATGGCAAATGGAGCCACAGAGCAAACAGTTTTTCACACCAAGGTTACAATGTAATAATAACTGTAAACACCCACCGTTTTACAGAGGGTCAAAAATGCTCAGAAAATAAAGCACAGAATTCTCGGAATGCACAAAAGAGTCATTCTGGCTGATTAATGTGGGGAGAAAATGTTCTTTATGTTTTGTTTTGTCAAGATCTTGATTGCTAATTGTTCTCAGATCATACAGAGAGATGGTGTAAAACACACAACTCTTTCATGTCGCTGTCATACATGCCTTGTGTAACAAGAAAAGTGGAGGCCTATTTATTCAACCAATTCCACATGTCCACTTTTTTCTCTGCTGGCAAGAAAAATTATGAGGGAAAAAAATACACTATATATACTAAAGTATGTGGACACATCTTCAAATGAGTGAATTCGGCTATTTCAGCAACTCCCGTTGGTGGCAGGTATATAAAATCGAGCACACAGTCATGCAATCTCCATAGACATACATTGGCAGTAGAATGGCCTTACTGAAGAGCTCAGTGACTTTCAATGTGGCACAGTCATAAGATGCCACCTTTCCAATGTGCAAGGTTGCAAGATCAAATCCCCGAGCTGACAAGGTAAAAATCGGTCGTTCCGCCCCTGAACAAGGCAGTTAAACCACTGTTCCTAGGCCGTCATTGAAAATAAGAATTTGTTCTTAACTTCTTAACTGACTTGCCTAGTTAAATAAAGGTAAAATTAAAATTAAAAAATAAAAAGCTCACCGCCATTGGACTCATTGGAAACGCGTTTTCTGGAGTGATGAATCACGCTTCACCATTTGTCATGCCGACGCTACCTGCCCCGATGCATAGTGCCAACTGTAAAGTTTGGTGGAGGAGAAATAATGGTCTGGGGATGTTTTTTGTGGTTCGGATAGGCCCCTTAGTTCTATACATTCTGGACCATTCTGTGCTTCCAACTTTGTGGCAACAGTTTGGGGAAGGCCCTTTCCTGTTTCAGCATGACAATACCCACTTGTACAAAGCGAGGTGCATACAGAAATTGTTAGACGAGATCGGTGTGGAAGAACTTGACTGGCCTGCATAGAGCCCTGACCTCAACCCCATCAAACACCTTTGGGGGTGAATTGGAATTCCTACTGCGAGCCAGGCCTAATAGCCCAACATCAGTGCCCAACCTCACTAAAGCGCTTGTGGCTGAATGGAGCAAGTCCCCGCAACAATGTTTCAACATCTATTGGAAAGCCTTCTAGGAAGAGTGAAGACTGTTATAGCAGCAAAAGGGGGGGACCAACTCCATATTAATGCCCACTATTTTGGAATAAGATGTTCGACGGGCAGGTGTCCACATACATTTGGTCATGTAGTCTATTTGTTGGACAGATTTTTTTTTATCGTTGAGTTCTGAATAATTACAATAATAAGAGCTCTGAGCACTTTTCTTCTCTCTGTCATGTAATTCCATTCTCTTTGTCTAGGTTCAGAACGAGGGATTAGAACACTGTTCAGAACCAGGGATTAGAATAAAGTTAAGAACAAGGGATTAGAACACAGTTTTAGAACCAGGGATTGGAACACCGTTTAGAACCAAGGATTAGAACAACGTTCAGAGCCAGAGATTAGAACACCAAGCTCTTCAAGAGCAAAGGAGAGTAGTATAAACAGAGTGCAAAGAGGAAGTTCAACCTGCCACAGTATTTTTACACAGGGGAATATTTGCTGACAACTGGTTCTTTCCACAGACCTGTTAAAATCCAACACAGTGAAATATGATGAAGTAACATCAGGGGAAAATTCAATCTCAAAAGTATTTTCCTAATTCCTGGAGCTGCTCTCCTCACCTCCCACTGACATTTTGAAAGGGATGTGAGGAGAGCATTGGAAGACATCTTCTCCTCAGAACTTCTCTAACGCTCTCTCCAACCTTATGAGGAGACGAGGCAAGATGGGATGCAAGGAATTGAGGAAAATACTTTTGAGATTTACTCCTGGTGTCACTAGCCTCTCACCTTTGACCCTGAGTCTCTGTCTGGCTCATTCTCCACTTTGCTGTGCACAAGGGGTTCCTCCGAAATAGACTGTGAGGGTTTTTTCTCAGTGTGCTGATCCTGGAGGCACAGCGACATAACATACAGAATGATGCCATTTCTCCATTCTCCATTTAATACGAACATTCTCAATTTACCCCTGGTTACTGTAGCTCTGCCAAAATTCTAGCCATATTAGACCTCTGTAGCAGAGGTAACTCTGGGTCTTCCTTTCTTGTGGCGGTCCTCATGAGCGCCAATTTCATCATAGCGATTTATGGTTTTTGCGACTGCACTTTCATGCCTTAAAGTAATGATGGACTGCCGTTTCTCTTTGCTTATTTGAGCTGTTCTTGACAAAATATGGACTTGGTCTTTTACCAAATATGGCTATCTTCTGTATACCAACCCTACCTTGTCACAACACAACTGATTGGCTCAAACACAGTAAAGAGGAAAGAAATTCCACAAATGAACAAGGCACACCTGTTAATTTAAATGCATTCCAGGTGACTACCTCATGAAGCTGGATGAGAGAATGCCATGAGTGTGCAAAGCTGTCATCAAGGCAAATGGTGGCTACTTTGAAGAATTTAAAATATGAAATATATTTTTATATGTTTAACACTTTTTTGGTTACTACATGTGTTATTTCATAGTGTTGATGTCTTCACTATTATTATACAACGTAGAAAACAGTCAAAATAAAGAAAAACCCTGTGTGTCCAAACCTTTTTACTGTTACTGAATAATCTCTTTAAATGCTAGGATTGTAGACACACTACTAATATTGATTTCCATTAACAATATGTAAAATCACTTCAGCCACATTATCATGTAAATTGAAGAGCTGAATATGGGTTTTATTGAGGTCAAATATCAATGTACAAATGACCCTTACATTTATCACAGGGGCGGACTGGGCTGGTCCATTTTTAGCCCAGTGGGCCTATCTAACTTGGGTTTTTAGCATTAAATGATCATTATCTGACTAATAAGAGGGTCCACCAGGGGGGGAGGGAATGACAATGAACATTTGGTTCTGAACAGCTATACCCTTTGAGTAAAATATACAGCTGACTTTCTCATCATTAAACTCGTCTGTGCTTCAACTCTTATGCCCAAAATGAGGTCTGATGCCAGAATGAGAGAGCAGTCATACTTAACTCAATTCCATAGGAAATGGATGAGAATGATAATAGTGGCAAGTCTTGTTTTCATACAGATTTATTCCTCTCTAATGCTGTCATGGCATTTATATTTCATCAAATGTGCAGACTTGAGCAGGCTAAAGGGCACACACAAGTATCAAGGATAGAGTCTAGTGAGCCAACAGAGACTGACCTCTTGCATGTGCTCCTGCTCAGGTGCCTCTGTGACAGTAATGCTGGGGCCTCTTCCACACCACGTCACCCGGGAAGGCTTCCTCTCCTCTGCCCGCTTGGCCGGTTCAGGCTGGAGGTATGGTTCCATCTGGGCACTGGAGAGAGACGAGACCCCTGACCCATCCCACTGGGCTGAGGCCGATGGCCTGGCAGGGCTGGCCTGTCTGTCTGTCCCAGGCTCTGTCTCACTGTCCTGCTTCTGCTGCCGGTATCTCTTCTTCAGAACTAGGTACTTCTCACCCTGATAGGGACAGACAGCAGGCCGGCAGGAGATGAGGGTAAAGGCCTACTGTATATGAGAGGTCAACTTTGACCTAAAAGTAATTATTGTAAGTTGCCCTTTCTAATTACTATGTAACTGAATGGTAATAACAACACTGTATATAACCAATAACACAACAAACTACATAGTAAACAGACCCAGCAAAGAAATACCATATCCTTTTTTGGTTTCATACAATTTAACTACCATGGCTGACTCAATATTGTGGAAAGGGAACTTGATTTGAGTGTGGAGCATTAAAGAATTATACACACTGATTTTATCACAGCTTTTCACGGCACACATTCCACAAATGGTCAAAAACTCTACTTCACTTACATTCTCTGATTTCACAACAGCAATCCTGTCGATGATCTGTTTGAACTCCTCTCTGTATTTGGCTGGGGAAAAGAAACAATGTTGGCATATCCACTTTCAAAAACATGATATCGCTTTTAGTTCTCTCCCAAAACCTCAGACTTTCATTCTCTGAGGGATTTGGGGAAAACATGTCAAAGGATGACGAGGAAAACAAATATAATGTGGTCTAACAATACTTAATAACAAGTGTAGTAATAGATTTCTTATGGAATAATAACCACTAATCAAATCAAGTGTTATCTTATGATTGATTAGATTTATCTGAAATGGAATGTTCTATTAACTCTAAATAAGGCTGTTGCATCACTCTGGCATTCCAAGATGTAGACCTTTTGAACCAGAAGAATGCATGATGGCTATTTGAGATTATTGTGTGGCCTGTGAAGGCTGGTGGTTGATCTCCCCTCCCTGTTATTTCACCATATTCCCCCTGCCTGCAGAGACCAGGCTTCTGTCCCAAATGACACCCTATTGCCAATTTAGTGCACTACTTATGACCAGGACCCATAGAGCTCTGGGCAAAAGTAGTGGGGGCTCCAGGAGTGAGGGGCTTTCATTCTTCATTCCTCTGCAGGCCAAGCACTGCTCCAGTTGCAAAACAATCATCTCAGAACAAAGTCACTGACTGGGAAAAGGGACAGAGAGGAAACCAGAACTCTCGCTGCCAACATGAGAGGCGGGCAGATAAAATATATATATATATAAAATAAACTCTACTCACGCATCATCTCCAAAAATCCCAACCCCAACCTATCTGTCTATTTCCGCAGTATTAAATCTTTCCTATGGGAACCCAAACCAACTGCAGATGGATGGCTATTACAATAGTTAACTATTTAACTCCTCTCACAAATACAACTGAGTTTGTGAAATTATATTCAGACTTGATGCTGACAGACGTTGGTTTAGATAGAGTACTGTTTCTGAGAATTGATCCATTACTCCAGTGGCCAGACCACCTAATTAACATAGATAATCCTAGTAAAACATACAAAATACTAATGGCAGAAGCCCTCTGTTTGAAAGAATGCTTAGTTATGAAAGAATATATAGAGCTGGACAATTGACCTCTTTCCTTTTCCCTGACAACAGGGTAAGGAAATAACATTTCAGAATGAGACAGTAGTTCACGACTTCACATCCACAAAAACAGGAAATCCAGAGGAAGTGGCCACTTACATCACATCAACAAAATAATTCCTGACTTAGTAATATAGGGGTGACACAGTTTACACGTGCAGTTATTCATTATCTTGAGGTAGACAGATAACCATAGCAACTGGACAGACACGTTAGCTATCACTTTCCCACAATGTCCCCATTTTGTTCCATCGTAATAAAAGAGCACTCCATTAGAGATCTAGCTGTGCTGGTACATGTGGCCTAATTTATTGCATTACGATTAAAACACTATTATGGTGCAATAGTGCCCATTAAAGAAGGGAACACATGTTGTTATAACAGACTTTAAGTACTGTATGTACTGAAAATCATTTCCATAATTGGACACTCCAGCCATGTCAGATGGCACAGCAAAGCAGCTTTCGTTGGAAACCTCTGTCAACAACTGTACCACTGAGATAGCATCTGGACAGTACAAGCGATACAACTGTAATACAAGGTCACATTGGATAATCATTTATCTAGAGCCGGTCAAACATGTTCAGGCCTAGTTATTTGATCCAGTACCATGCAGGGATGATGCTGTGGTGTAGTGCATGAGAAATGATTGGTAAAGCATAACAGATTTTTTTTTATGTCACAGTAGCAGGTTTAAGGATAATGCTGACTTGGGTTCGTGATTCAGGGGCTGGTATCAATTACAGAAAGGCAGCACCGTAATCACACTGTTTATCAGGGTGAAGCTTTGTTGTAATGTCACAACAGAATACCACACAGTCCAATGGTGAAAATGATTCGTTGGAGTGGTCTGGATCTGAGGCTTGGGTAGCGGGAACTGGAGAATTCATGCAGCTATAACTGGTCTCAAAGGAAATGACAGAATTCCTGGTGTAATTGTATCTTTTTAAAGGACCTTTAATGTAAAGCAGATGTTACGTTTAAGCTAACCGACTGGGGATTGGGAACAATGAGAAACAAATGGGTTTACGGGAAAACTATATATGAAATTGGAAACCGTTGAATATGATCATATCATAAAAGCTACATGACAGATGTCGCATGAGGCGAGACATGGTACGGTCAGTGACATCGCTAAAAGCCATCCATCACTGAACACATGAAACTGTTGCTGTTGAGGTTAAATCTTTTTTCAATTCTACATTTCAGATACAATGTACCGCTACTTACCACGCAGCTCCATGTCCTTGTGACCAATAAAAGGCTTGTATGTTTTCATTAAATCTGAATTTTTTACTTTCCCTCCGGCTGAGTAGAAATAATCCAACAACGATTCTTCACTTACATCGCCCATTATCGATATATCAATGCTCGTGTTCTATGATAAAATCAGGTTTCTTTTAGAATTCTTATGATCTTGCTGCTATGACATTGTAGCGTATCCTGGCTAATTTGAGAGAAAAAAATGGTATAGTACATCCAACTTTACTCCACCCAAACCCAACCACTCACTGCGCCTCCTCCGGTTAACTCTTTCAGGACTGAAACAAAGCTGCGAGGGAGACAGCAAGGGTTTTTGACAGCATGTTGCAACTTTATTACATTACATTTACATTTAAGTCATTTAGCAGACGCTCTTATCCAGAGCGACTTACAAATTGGTGCATTCACCTTATGACATCCAGTATTACAGTGGCATATAGATTTGTTCAAACAAGGCCTAGGCTTCTCTTACAATGTCAAAGTATTTGGCATAGCACTGAGCAACCCATCCTTTCTCAATGCATTATTAGCCTCGTCTATCGTAGTTATTTTATAGCCTTTGAGTCAGCATCTTCCACAAAGTTTAGGGGCCTATGTAATTCTACTGCCTTTTAGAGAGATGTTTGATCTATGATATGACTTTAAGGTTTAGAATAAAACATTTCCCTTCAAATATTTATGATTTTTTAAAACTTTTTTATTAGGTTTAGATTAAAACATTTTCCTTAGAATTTCATGACAAAAGTCACCATTAGAATCATACAACTCATGCAGTAGGACTAGTTGGGTTCACATAGGTGAAAGCATCTATCCGGTGTGTAACCATATGCCACAGCAAGAGGGACCATGGTGCTCAGACAGAGCCCCATTATAGTTGATGCCTAGTGTCAGTTAAGGTATTATCCTACACCACAATGTCAGATTAATTGTGTCAATGCGTTCTGAATATTAAATGTGTTTGATTTACCTCGGTAATCTCACTTGCTCTCTCTCGTTTTCCACTTGTAGCTAGATACTCTTTAGATGAGTTTCCATTTAATTAAGAAATATGCTTGTGATTTAAATTTCATATGTTTTATCATCCTAAAAAATACAATGTTGATATGACAATAAGCTTCTTATGAGCTGATACAATTACAGTGTGGAGTAGGCCCTAGTAATCTTGCAGTTCATACAACAAAATGAGACCTTATGCGTTGCCATTTTTGAAAAACACCCTAACTTTTACTATGAGGATAAAGAATGATGATCCGCTGACATATGCCATGTCTGTGTGTTGTAAAATTCCAGATAGAAGCTGAGAACATATTCAATAATCACTTTGCCATTACTGAAAAGACACAAAGTGGAGGGTAAATAATATGTATCAATCATGTAATAACTTTGCTCACAATACAGTATGGAGTAATTTGGAAAATTATTTAGAAAGTACATCTATCACAGTAATGAAGACACAAATCCTAATATATAAAGCAGGTAGGATGTGTCTGTACAGGCGTGAAGTTGACATATGTCCATGGGGAAACAATTTGAATACAACTATTTTATAGAAAACACGGCAAATAATAACATTTCCAAGATGTTACTTTTTCCAAGATGTTACTTTTTCCAAGATGTTACTTTCCTTAGTCTAACCTCCTTGGTCTAACCTCCTTGGTCTAACCTCCTTGGTCTAACCTCCTTGGTCTAACCTCCTTGGTCTAACCTCCTGGATGTGATTTAGATGTGTAACAACAAAAGATTCCACCATGAACAACACAGGGTGACCCATGACCGGATTATTGGCCACCTGTCTGCTTAAACCTTTAGGGGCCCAGAGTCTGCCTTGGGGTCTTGAGGGGCCAGATGTTCTGAGAGCTGTGGCCCTCTCAGTCTCCAACAATATGAAGGTCAATTAGTCTTTAACGAATGGCAGCGCGTGACATGGACTGGTGGTGTCCTAGCTCTGATATAGGGCAGATGTTCACTATGACTAGCACAGTGATCCACTCCATATGGTTGCCACTTGTCCGTGGGCCTTTTCACAGCACAGACTTTTTGAACACGCTTTAGTTATCAGTTCTCTTTTTTACCACTCTGTAAAAACATCCTAAATCCAATCACCTAGCCTTTCTAAAGGGGATGATGTTGATTTAATGGGAATCTGTGGTGGCAGTAGCAAGCGGACGACCCATAACATAAGCCCCTGCTGTCAGTACATCCAGCCAGCCAGCCGGCCAGCCCTGGGCCCATTTAGGCTCCAAGCTACAGAGGAAACAAGTTGAGGGAGAGCGGGAAGGAGGGAGAGCTTAGATTAGAGAGGGGATTGTTTAGACAAACAATAGTGTCTACCTGATTTTAATCCCGGCTCCAAAAGAGCACAGGGATTGGCAGACTTTAATATATGAAAGTGCTCTCCATAATCGGGATCTGCACAAAGTGCCCCTTTGTGTTAATCTGACATTTTTTACAGCATGCTTTTTGACATCTGTCACAGGGAGGAGTGTTAACCCTCACATTCCCCAGCTGCTTGGAACGAAACAGAACAACCAGGATGATAATACTATATATTTAAAATGGATCTCATCATAGACAATACATCCACAATCCCATATACAGCACGTAATTACTGCCACCACAAGAGTTCAAGGGAGTATCCCAATGTTGAAAAAACAAAGCAAAAGTGGGAGAGCATAACAATGCCTCATATGTCATACCTCTTTTACATACACTAATTTCTGGACAAACCAATTTTGCTCCAACAGTAACATCACATAATCTGATTTGATAACCTGGTTCAAAAACTGTTTCTTTAAAACACTTTCTAAGCAATGTCTTTCACCTTTCCGACTAATTGTGAGGACGTGCACACCGCACTGCAGTGTCCAGTGAGAGTACATTCTGTGTACCACACACGTTCCATATTAGGAGAAGCTAATATAGCGGAGGTTGTGTAATTACTTTGTGGTTCAAAACTAAAGCTGCATTTCAATAATTAAAGTCCAGGGTATCAGCGCTAAAGCACAATAAAATTGTTTTAAAATCAAGGATTACAACATTAAATCCCACAGGACCAGATGTGAGCAAGGGAGGAGACACCGCCCACCGACCGACCGGATTCTGGATCAGATTAAGACTAGAGACTATCCCAGAGGGGCCATGCTGCCTTTTCCATGTGGATTAGGGGCTTGTGTGGAATCAACATGCTGTAATGCACAGATTAGCTGATATAATCACCTGTAAATATACCTTGTCCAGCGCACACTACAGCCAGGGCAAGGCAGGATAGCACAGGACCAGCAATCCCTGTAAGTGGATATGTTTGTGTGTGTGTGTGTGTGTGTGTGTGTGCTTACGCGCATGCATGTTCCTGCCATGCCTCTGGAAGATCTGCCACACACTTGTGGACCGTGAACATCCCACTATTCAAAGCCTCCACATGAAAACAATGTGTCTTGTTATGGGAATATGTGGATGCAGCAGTGAAAGGACATGTTTCATATGCTGAAGAGTAGTACTGAGGAAAAGGAAGGAGAGGTTAGTCGGCCAGAAATATATGGTATGATCTCATCATGCATCATGAGTTCATACAGATGTAGGATCTTAATTGGATCATCCTGTTGCAGGTTAACTTCCCTGCAATGTATTAGATGTTTGTAATTTCCACAAATTTCAGAGACTTGATTTTCCCTTACCGAAAAATCCACATAATAATTCACATTGACTGTTGCTGCAGGTTCATTTTCCTGCTGTAGCAAACTGGCTCAAATTAAAATCCTACATCTGTACTGATTCAGCAGGAACTGTCTCTGTAAAGGAATATAAAAGATGATCTTGATTCATAAATAATCCAACACTAGCTTTGTCCCCGATCCGTTTGTGCTTTTGCCTACACCATTGTCATTGTCAAGCATGACAATTCCACATACAGTAAGTGGTTGGCAAGACAGCAGAAACAGACCGGCACCCAGGCTAAAACCACAACTCGTCACACTGTCCAAATGTTTAAAAAAACAGCAACATCAGCCAAACTCTGAAAATTCATTCGGAAGCTTTCTGATTGTCATCTTACACATAATTCTTATTTTTTCTTTAACATTTAACTAGGCAAATCAGTTCAGAACAAATTCTTATTTACAATGACAGCCTCCCCCGGCCAAACCCCGACGACGCTGGGCCAATTGTGCGCCGCCTAATAAGAGGATCCAGAATTTGTAGTAAATGGTACACCTACCTCAAACGAAGAGGTATTGTGCTATACCCAATGAACTCAATTGAAACATGTATGTAGAGATGTACACATAAGGATCCACCCATTTTAGTCGTTGCTAAAGAGCATAAATATCTTGCTTCTCCCTGGTACTAATATTGGTGAAATACAATGATGAAACACCAAAGATTTGTAACACCATCTGCTGGCAGTTCATAAGAACACTAATGTGATGTTAATCGCTCATCCAGTAATGTTACTAGGCTATGATTGGACTCCATTTCAGACTTTTAAGACACAGACCACTCAGTGCTGTTAAATAAGAACATAAAAAAATCCCTTCTCAAAGCCAGTCAGTGAATCCTCAAACCATGCAACTTTTACCAAATTCCATTCAAGTCATTGAACCGATATTAGCATTTTAGCGCATTACGTTCAAAACATCTAAGTGACTTTGTTGAGCTTCACAATAATACTTTCGGATGATTTGGACATGCGCGAAAAATGCTAATATCGGTCCCATGCTAAAACGTTAGCATTTGGAAACTGTGCCAAGGAAACTAAACCAAACCATGGATTGCTGTCATACCTTGTCCATAGACTGCTTACAGTATGAGGAAATCAATATAATTTTGTAAATTGGGTACCCAATAGTCAGGTCACTACTCTTTAAAAATGTAGAATGATATGAAAACTAGGGAGTTTTTCCTAGCCACCGTGCTTCTACACCTGCATTGCTTGCTGTTTGGAGTTTTAGGCTGGGTTTCTGTACAGCACTTTGAGATATCAGCTGATGTACGAAGGGCTATATAAATATATTTGATTTGATTTGATATACATTGTGTACTCCACTCCAATGATAAACCAAGATTGAACTCTGACCTGATTGCCAAGCGTCATGTCTGGAGGAAACCTGGCCCCATCCGGTGAAGCAGGGTCGTGAAGCATCATGCTGTGGGGATGTTTTTCAGCGGCAGGAACATGGGAAAGATGAACGCAGCAAAGTACAGAGAGATCCTTGATGAAAACTTGCTCCAGAGACCTTGGGTCCTTAGACTAGGTGAAGGTTCACCTTTCAACAGGACACCGACCCTAAGCACACAGCCAAGACATCGCATGAGTGGCTTTGGGACAAGTCTCAATGTCCTTGAGTTGCCCAGCCAGAGCCCGGACTTGATCTCGATCAAACATTTCTGGAGAGACCTGAAAATAGCTATGCAGCAACGCTTCCCATCCAACCTGACAGAGCTTGAGAGGTTCTGCTGAGAAGAATTCGAGAAACTCCCCAAATACAGTTGTGCCAAGCTTGTAACGTAATACCCATGAAGACGTGTGGCTGTAATCACTGTCAAAGTGCTTCAACAAAGTACTGAGTAAAGGGTCTGAATACTTTACATTTTTTAATAAATTAGCAATAATTTCTAGAAACCTGCTTTTGCTTGTCATCATGGGGTACTACTATGTGTAGATTGATGAGGGAATAAAAAACAAACCATTTTGGAAAAAGGCTGTCAAAATGTGGATAAAGTCAAGGGGTCTGAAAACTTTCAGAATGCACAGTGTATATATTCATTCTAGACTGACATTGCTCGATCTGATATTTCTTAATTCCTGTATTGTTGGGATGTGTGTGTATTGTTTTGTATTACTGCACTGTTGGAGCCAGAAAGATAAGTATTTACCTGCACCTGCAACAACATCTGCAAAATATGTGTACTTGACCAATAAAATTTGATGATCATTTTTTATTTGGTAAGACACTTTAGAGACATTCCTGAAAGGGAAAACAAATGATTTTGGTTCATAGTAGATTCATCATTCCTGATATGAAAAACAAGAAAAGAAATATTAAAACAAAATGTACAACTCATAAAATCAAAGAATTTATATATATATAAAAACATAGCAAGCTTAATAAATATTACAAATAAACAAAAACTAGAAGTAAACAAATGTTAAACTATTTAGTTTGGGAAACACTTGACAAGGAGGGTTTTTCGACAACTCATTAAATGATCAATAAGAACAAGCTGCATGTCAGTTAGACCATGTTAGTCTACTGTGGTGGTCAATGCTCCCGCCAAATTACTTCTCCTATTAGTGTGGACAGAAAACCATTCAAAGAAAACTCATTCATGAATAATATGCAACCCCAAACCATTGTTTTCAGTTTCTAAGTTACTGTACATTAAATAAACACAAAATATACAATGTCTCAAAAAGTGCTCCAAGCTCATCATGACATGGAATACTTTTTAGTGTAGACTGCTTTTTTACAATCACCACATTCTACCTGCTGCTGTTTGTTCTAGTGTAGGCTGCAGGTTGTGAGTGCATGCTCACATCATTCTACATTGGTGCAGTAATGTTTCTTCAAAACAACTCCATTCCACCCAATAACCAAGGGTTCATCTGAGAATGGAAAACCAGATCATCATCATCATCATCTCATAGTTAAATCATACAACCACTATTCATTAAAAAAATGGCTGCAGCAGCCCAGTAGAAAATACAAAGCCCAGAGAATACTCCATGTCTTAAACGCAGCCACTTTGAAAATATAATAGTTGCCTGTGTACATTTGAAAACACACACAGCAGTTGATAACATACAGTAATACATTATGTTCTGTTTGTTATGGTTGTTTGAACACTTGTAAGATAACCTTTAGTTTGAAATCTACTGGCTAGTCAAGTCTTTACATCTTTGGGTATGTTGGCATTACTCAGAGGATGGAAATCATGAAGGAAGTATTTTTGGTTCAGTCAGGAGTTTAGGACAATGTTTCATTCAGACACAGACATAAACACCCCCCACACACACACACACACACACAAACACATAGAAAATTCAAAGTGTGCACTGTGAATGTAAAGTAATTCCCTTTGTGATTCTTCTATTAAACACAAAGATACCATTGTGCAACATGTATTGTTTTGTCAAAAGCTAACCAGGAGGAGTACAAATACCATTACATCCTAAATGCTGCAATTCAACCACCACATTCTAGGGAGCCGGTATTTTTAACCACATTCTAGAGAGCCGTTATTTTCAACCACATTCACGAGAAAAGTTATTTTAACCACATTCTAGAGAGCTGTTATTTTCAACCACATTCTCAAGAGCAGGTATATTTCGGGAACTGTTCACTTTTTTTTCATAACTTAAGAGTTAAGAGTTTTTGAGCCATCCAAGCCTTTCTTACATCTTCTCTGATCCAGACCGGTCCATAGCAGATTGAAGCAGGTAGATCTATGCCTGGACGACCCCTCTTACAGTCTCCTTTAATTGGGTGGCCGGTAGTGTTACCCCACACCAGTAACTGTCCAGTCCACCCAAAGGTCCCAGCCTCGGCTCCCCTCAACGCTATGTCCGTCCGTTTCAAAGTGCAAGCATTTAAATGTCTCTCTGCCTTTCCCCTCGCAAAATAAACTGAAACCAAATGCAACAGCAAATAATATTCTTATTGTCAGCTAGCAAAACTGTGCAGCAGACACTGTCCAACAGGCAATGTAAAGGGAAAAGGCATCTGAGAGAGTGCATTTGTGTCAAGGAATTCAGTCCCCTCCATGCAGACATCACCAAGTGTGGTTCCTCTTCATGCTCAGGTGTCACTAGTTGGTTGGTTGTCTGCCAGTGGTTACACCTCCCTAGAAAAACAAAAACACACAACAGAGGTTGATTACCACAAGGACTTCGATATTGAACACAGTAAAACAGATAAAAATAAAGTTTATTAGCCGCGTAAATAGTTTAGCAAGTGTTATAGCGGGTGCAGCGAAATGCTTATGTTACTAGCTCCTAACAATACAGATAGTATCCTAAAACACAACTTTTTATTTTAACTTTGGCTGAAAGAGTTCCTCTGATGCTTGTAATTCGGTAGTGATTTTAGCTCAAATAATCATAGCTTGAATTGTGTTAACTTGGCAGAGACTTCATATAATCAAATACTATAGGCCTACATTTAGAATGACACATGGAAGCCCAAAGACTGGAGTTTATCACAGAGCACTACACTTTACAACAGGCGGGAGGTTCAGTACACATCACTGCATTCTGTATCAGAAAGTAGGATGGCCCTCTTTGAAGTCTTGTAGATTGATGTGTTGCTCTCATTGTTTATAAAGCTATTTTACAAAAACTCCCTCTCTACCTAACATAACTAACCTTTAGACGTACGAGCTACTGACTCTGAAAATTCCTTCGGTCTCTACAGAGTCAGATAAATCAGCTTTAAAATGTGATGATTTGGTGCCACTAAGTCATTTCAGATGGCTGAATTGAGGACCTTTTTAATGACGAATGTGTTTGTTGTCTATCGTTGTGTTTTGGACCTCTCTTGAGTTTCATATTGTATTGATCTGTATATTATTTTGCAATACAGGGCTCATCTGTGAAAGAGACTTTGGTCTCAGCATGACTCCCTGTTAATAAAAAGGTTAAATAGAAAAGAGCACATCCACGTACATAGAGATGATACCCAGTATAAATTGAGCTGTGACTTACGATGCGGTGAGCGTAGAGTTGAGCACTAGGGTGGTGCGTATCCTATAGAGCTGGGCAAGGGTCAGCTTCTTGTGCTGCTGGGCCGGGGACTTTCTGCTTTTGGCCAATGACTGCTCCTCTGGGCCACCGGCTGTCAACGACTTACTGCACTTCCCTTCCTGTCCTCTAGATGGCGCCACCGCCGAGCCGCTACTGTTGGCCAGGCTCCTGCTGCCTACGCTGCCCTCAGCTGCACCCAGAGCCCTCTTGCGGGCCTCTGCCCTCCTCAGGGTGTCACATAGCTTACTAGAGGGCATGCTCAGGGTGAGGAAGTCATCATCAGTCTGTTCTGAGTCGAGGTCAATCTGAAACAGCCCAGTGTGGTCACGGGCTCGGCCAAGTTCTGATAGGCTCTTACTATGGGCCAGGCAATCCGCCTGTTCTCTCCTGAGTTCTGATTGTTCCTGGACTGTAGGGCTGCGGGTGTGTATCCAGGAGACAGAGACGTTGTCGTGGAAAAGCTGTAGGAGGTTGTCCTCTGAACGGGACTTGATGTTTCGGCTCTGGAAGCAGTGGAGGCGGGGAGTCACCGGGGGGCGTCGCCGAGGCTTCAGAGACTGAACCACTGACAGCTGGGAACAAACAGAGGTTGAATCCTCTTCCTCTCCTCCTTCCTCTACCAGTTCCATTTCCACCTTCTTGTCCAACTTCACACCCACATCGTGGCTCTCCACCTCTCCCTCCTCTTCGGTCTCCTCTCCATCGCTCTGGCCTGGCCGTGTCTGCAGGTCCAGCTCTCTCAAGAGGGACTCTGGGGAGAGGGTACCGTAGGCACTATCCATGGACAGAGAGCGACACTGAGGTTCCAGCTGACCCTCCCCTCCCTCCAGACCCCCCTCCTGCTCTTGCTCAGGGTCCCGGTCTGGGTCCAGGGGCCTAGCAGGGTGGCAGTGCAGGGGCTCAGGGCCAGTAGGTGGGGTAACTATGCTTGAGTCTGGGCTTTTCTCTAAGGGTCCGCCTGGGTCTGTGTGTGGGGCGGAGGGGTCTGGGTGCCCTCCTAAGTCTTCTCCTATGTCCATGACTGACAGGGTCTCTGTGGAGCCGTCCGAATGACTGGAAGAGAAAGAGAACTAAAAGGTTAGAATGATGAGAATAATTATAACATTAACAATAATGTATAATGTTGACATTAAATAGTCTCTGCACAGAACTGATGACCATCTACACAGTGTCCTTCTAGTAGTGCTTCACTCTTCTGTAGCTAAGTAGTGGTTTGGGTTTGTACCTTGGTCCCTGCTCGTCTTTGTGCCTTGTGCCGGGAGAGCTGGCGGTGGAGTTGCTACTCTCGTCTACCTCCTCCTCTTCTTCCTCTCCATGTAGCCGGTGCTGTAAGGTGGTCTGCTGCCTGAGAACCTCTTCAGTCCGCAGTCTCTCGAGCTGGTTCTGGACATTGCAGATGGCATCTACCCAGCTTCGCCCCTGGGTGGCGCTGTTGGCCTGGAATGTGTAGGCTGCCACGGCACTCTTGAACTCATTGAGGTAGATGATAATTAAGGACCCTACAGGAAGAGAGAATCATCATGATGTTTATTAAGTAAATAGAGCTAGTTTGGGTTGTATTGCAGGTGTTAAAATCTTTCAGATAGTTTGAGCATTTGCTTGAGCGTGCCATGAGTGCCAGAAGGTAGGGATGGACCTGAGTGATCCAGAACTTGAACAGACGTCAAAGCTCAATTTTTAACAAGAGAAAACTACTTGGTGGAAAGTGATGTGGCTGCCCAAACAGGCAAGTGAAATGCTGTCTTGAAGACCATGTTAATTTGCTTTGACTGTAGTGTTCCATTTGTACATGGGTTTATAATTTATTTTTGGTGTCCCGCAAATGTACAAGCATCACACAGTCCTTCCCTTTCCCCTCCTTGTCTCATTCACTCAATTGCCTTTCAACCGCTCCCTTCACACACGTGCTGAGTCCTTCCGTTAGGCCTACAGAAATAAATTCCTATAAAAATATATCTAACTAATGGGACACACAAGCTACAATTTGTGGCCTGTTTTGCATGTTAGTTTGGCATTGATACGTGTCATATAACCGTTTTCAAACAATGTAATCAAAAACAAAGCCGCATACAAGCATGGTTTCTTTTTTGATTTCTTGAGTAAGGCAGCTCCAAAATGCAGGTGTTCAGCCTAGCTCAGTGCTTTCTGTGGTGGTGGGGCAGCCAATGGAAAATACAGAGTAGGGGTTAGTAATGTTCTCTAGTTGTGCCGTGATCGGCTCAGTGTTCTGTCACTCATGGGGCCACTACGTCACTGCAAAATCTAAAGTGAGGCACCGTTTGTCATGTTTATAGTGCAAAACATGTCTTGCTTTGCTGGCATGCCAAAAAAAATAAAAAATAGGGTTTGCCCAACCTAGATTTACATGCTACAATTGGCACTGTACATTCCTTGCCAAATGACGACAGTTTTATCACACATTGTAAATGGACTGGTTGATTTAAGTAGGACAATGTTTGACTCTTGTCTGTATACATCAATGATGTTGCTCTTGCTGCTGGTGATTCTCTGATACACCTCTATGCAGACGACATCATTCTGTATACTTCTGGCCCCTCTTTGGACACTGTGTTAACTTTTTATTTTATTTTTATTTTACCTTTATTTAACCAGGCAAGTCCGTTATGAACACATTCTTATTTTCAATGACGGCCTGGGAACAGTGGGTTAACTGCCTGTTCAGGGGCAGAACGACAGATTTGTACCTTGTCAGCTCAGGGGTTTGAACTCACAACCTTCCGGTTACTAGTCCAACGCTCTAACCACTAGGCTACGCTGCCGCCCCGAACTAACCTCCAGACGAGCTTCAATGCCATACAAATCTCCTTCTGTGGCCTCCAACTGCTCTTAAATGCAAATACTATTAAAACTAAATGCATGCTCTTCAACCGATCACTGCCCGCCCCTGCTCGCCCATCCAGCATCACTACTCTGGACGGCTCCGACTTACGTGGACAACTACAAATATCTAGGTGTCTGGTTAGACTGTAAACTCTCCTTCCAGACTCACATTAAGCATCTCCAATCCAAAATTAAATCTAGAATCGGCTTCCTATATCGCAACAAAGCATCATTCACTCATGCTGCCAAACATACCCTCGTAAAACTGACCATACTACCGATCCTCGACTTTGGTGATGTCATTAATAAAATAGCCTCCAACCCTCTACTCAACAAACTGAATGCAGTCTATCACAGTGCCATCCGTTTTGTCACCAAAGCGCCATACACTACCCACCATTGCGGCCTGTACGTTCTCGTTGGTTGGCCCTCGCTTCATACTCGTCGCCAAACCCACTTGCTACAGGTTATCTACAAGTCTCTGCTAGGTAAAGCCCCACCTTATCTCAACTCACTGGTCACCATAGCAGCACCCACGCGTAGCACTCGCTCCAGCAGGTATATCTCACTTGTCACCCCCAAAGCCAATTCCTCCTTTGGTCATCTTTCCTTCCAGTTCTCTGCTGCCAAATGACTGAAACAAACTGCAAAAATCTCTGAAGCTGGAGACTCATATCTCCCTCACTAGCTTTAAGCACCAGCTGTCAGAGCAGCTCACAGACCACTTCAGCTGTACATAGCCCATCTGTAAACAGCCGATCTATCTACCTACCTCATCCCCATACTGTGTTTATTCATTTATTTATCTTGCTCCTTTGCACTCTAGTATCTCTACTTGCGCATTCATCTTCTGCACATCTACCATTCCAGTGTTTAATTGCTATATTGTCATTACTTTGCCACCATGGCCATTGCCTCAACTCCCTTATCTTACCTCATTTGCACTCACTGTATATAGACTTTTTTGCTTTCTTGTTTTCTACTGTATTGTTGACTGTATGTTTTGTTTATTCCATGTGTAACTCTGTGTTGTTGTATGTGTCGTATTGCTGTGCTTTATCTTGGCCAGGTCGCAGTTGCAAATGATAACTTGTTCTCAACTAGCCTACCTTGTTAAATAAAGGTGAAATCAAATAAAAAAATAAAACACTGAAAATATGCAAAAACATTAGTTTGATAATGACAAAGAACATATTTGCAGCAGAATCATTAAGCATATGCCTACTCACCAACAGATGTCATGGCCGTAATTCATCTATGTTCAATGTGGAATTGTTAATACATTTGGAAAATTCCAAATTCCAACTAAATCGAACGTCTTTATATCTAAAAGACAACAGATTTTGGTTTGTAACCCTTAAATGTTTTCCTTTCAACTCGCCAATTAGAGCCCGTTTCAAATGATCACTGAGAATAACTGTTCCAGACTCGAGATGATCATCAGACTGGAAACTTTCTTCATTTCATTCTGTTATATTACATCTTTCTTTTACTATAAAATAGGCTGGGGAAATAAGAATGTGTTATCTGCTAAACGAACATAACAAGGCTATGCCATTGCAGTCATAGGCTTCTACAAGCCCCACTGCTGAGGTTACTGGCTTTTTGAAGATTGTGCTCCATAATATAACCAGTTGATATTATGGTTTCAATACATTTATCTTAAATGGCACTTGCTTATTTTTATTGAATGAATATACAGTATATTGGGCAACTTAACAATTAGGATGTGTTATCTGTAACGGTTATGATAAATTAGACATGGTTGCACACTAATGGCATAGGCCTATAGATAAATGTGCACATATGTTTTTCCAGTGCAGTCATTATGGAGTTCTCTAAAAACAATCATGAGCTTACTTGAACAGCCCCCAAAATTGTCATTGATAGGGATCTGTGCTTGAACTTTTATGACTTTTCCATTGCCCCAGACATGCTTAATCAAGCACAGCTAAAGAATTTTAAAGAAAACAAATAATTTGAATACAGGTCTGGTTCAAATGTAGTTGATTGCCGGCACTCACCAGGGTCCTTGAGTTCCTTGCAGACAACATTGTGGATGAGGAGTGGCTGTCTGATCACCTTGACCTTCTCAACCTTCTTCACTGGCTTGGTGATGAGCAGCAGGTCCGTGAAGAGGAAGCAGTAGACGTCCATCTAAAGAGGGACGGATGGGGAAATACTTCCAGCTTCATTTCAGGTCGATCATCCTCATTCATTCACCAATCATACAATAACTAGGCGAAATCAAATAATTTGCTCCCCAATCACCCTGGTCATTGAAATATTCTACCACAACTTAAAATACAGTGTTGGGTAGTTCTCAGCCTGCAACAGTTATGAGTTAAAAGCAGTTAAGCAGTTATAACCAATTAGGATGAGTTAAAAGCAATTCTAATGTGTTAAAATCAATTAGAAGCAGCCCAGCCAGTCTCTTACCCTGCTGTCTTTTCCCTCCTTCATGCGCAGTGCCCCCTCTAGATGGAGTTGTCTGGTCTCCTCTGGTGATGTGCCTCTCATAGGAGCCATCAGGTCAAAGCAGTTAAACTCACGCAGTATCTGAGGAGCGAGAGAAGGGTTAAACACCAAGCAGAAATACAAGCCTCTTGTAGCAAAATGCAGCACAACTTCAACCTGGACTAAAATTCACATTCAATAGAGATTCTCAATTGAACGTGCTTTTAGTCTAGCAGTAGACTTGCAGCATTATACTCAGGAAACCAGCCCTTAGTACGGTGTGTGCTCACCTTCTCCACCTCCTCGCTGCTCCCCTCCACTGCTTCGTAGGAGTCAATGCGTCCAGAGATGGTGGCTAGCTTTTGCCGCTCCTCCCGCTGACGCATCTGAGAGTCCACACTGTTGATAAAGCCCTCCACACACGCCACCATGCTGCTGACGGCGTCGCGGGATGATGAGTCGTCAGTCTTCTTGAGGACAGCCTTCAGCAGTAGGGGGTACTTGGTGAGTCTCTGGTGGGGCTTTGCCAGCATGTCAGCCAGCTTAAGACGATTACACTGCTTATGAGTCTCAGCCCACTGTGTGTGTGTGTAATAGAGAAAGAGAGAGCGAGAGACACACCAGGCGTTAGATCAATTACTGCACCTGTACATAGCCCATCTATAATTTAGCCCAAACAACTACCTCTCCCCCTACTGTATTTATTTATTTTGCTCCTTTGCACCACATTCTTTCTATTTCTACTTCGCACATTCTTCCACTGCAAATCTACCAATCCAGTGTTTTACTTGCTATATTGTATTTACTTCGCCACCATGGCCTTTTTTTTGTCTTTACCTCCCTTATCTCACCTCATTTGCTCACATCGTATATAGACTTATTTTTCTACTGTATTATTGACTGTATGTTTGTTTTACTCCATGTGTATCTCTGTGTTGTTGTATGAACGGCTTTGCTTTATCTTAGTCAGGTCGCAATTGTAAATGAGAACTTGTTCTCAACTTGCCTACCTGGTTAAATAAAGGTGAAATAAAATAAAGAAATAAAATACAAAATCAAGAGTTGAAGCTTAAAGAACAGTACTGAAAAGGTCAGGTAGAATGTACTACTGATGTTTCAAATTGGTTGACTGTGCTGTGTTAGTGAGATACATGTTGAGAGGAGCAAACCGTCTTTGGTAGGCAGTTGTTTAACTTTACACTGTCACTATAAACAGAGAGATAGGGAAGACCGACAAACTGCAACTCACCGTGACGTAGATCCTGAAGAGCTCGTTGTCCCTGTGGAGTGATCTCATGTACTCCAGGCTGGCCTCTTCCTCCATGCAGTAACGGATGTAGGGCTTGAAACGGGAGCCAAAGGTCCTGAAGCCATAGTGGAGGTCAACAGGGTTGAGAAGGGTCCTGGCCTGCCGAGCAATTTCCAGGGCGGGCAGCATCACCTGGCTCCAAAGGGCAGTGTGTAGACGCACAATGTCCTGGATGTTACTGAAGAGACGCATTGGCTCCACCTCTGTCAGAAGACCACTCTCCTGCAGGTTCAACAGCCCACACAGGAACAACTACAGGAAGAGAGGAGAAAAGTTGTCAGAATGGGACATCTAGGTAAAGCACTCATATGCCTAACAAATAGGACATCTAATTGAGATGAATTCAAGTGATTACTTAGGACCTGATACAGGGTTACAGTGTGGGAATATGGACATTCTTATCTAAAGTGTACTTACATCAGTGATGACTCGTAGTTTCTTGATGTAGGTGGCCTCAGTGTGCATTAGCTCCCAGATAGCCTCCTGCTGATGGAACTGGCGTCTGGTCAAAGTCTAGAAATACACACATTAGATAATGGCCTCATGTTTGTGAACCAGGGGTGGGGTCAATTCAATTTAAATTCCATTTAATTCAGAAAATAAACCCAATTCAACATTTTCCAAATTGAAAAGCATTGGCATTTGTGTACTTCTCGAATTGACTGGAATTGAAATGGAAGTGACACCTACCCTGTTGTGAACACAACACATTCACTTTGCTTAATGAAAACTACAACTCCCTTCAGCCCAGCTTCACACAAAGTTCTTGACTTGATTTCTCTCGTGAATGATTTGATTTCTCTAAAGAAACGGCGCGTTGGGCTCACAAAAAGAAACCAACAAAATGGAATTCTAGTACAAGACATCTGTCAATTACTTGTTTATCCACCAGGAAAAAAATCTCCATTCTGATGAATCGCTCAGCACGGTTGCCCTGTGTTGTAGCTGTCTATTGGTATGTCTGTATGTATACGGTCACACTTTATTATTATTGAAAAACAATCAAAAGTGTGAAATTCAAAATTAAATGGGTTTGTTAATATGGGTTATTGTTAATGGGAAAATTGATGGCTACAACAATCAAAGTAGTAGTAGTAATTTAAAAGGTAGATTTAAAAAAGAACTGTAGTGCACATCAATGTTATAAACTTATCATTCAATTCATCGTTAGGGCAACAATTCAGTCAATTTAGCACGATATGTATCATCCAGCTCATGACATAACAGCTTTACTGTTACAAGAGTATGTCAAAATGATACCATTCTAGCGCTTAAACACTGATTAAATTGGTGTGACTAACAAATAATCCCCCAATTTTATTTTTGTCTTCACTCTTATTCTACAATGTCGAAAATATTTTACTATTTTCGACATTGTACAATAAGAGTGAAGACATCAAAAATAAAATAAAGAAAACCCCTTGAATGAGTAGGTGTGTCCAAACTTTTGACTGGTACAAGCATGTGTGGTTGTGTCAGTGGAGTGTGTTTTGGTGAGTGCCTGTATTCATGTGTGTGCGTGTTCTTGTTACCCTACCTCAGGATGGTCTAGTAGCTGCGTCCAGCTGTCCTCCAGTGCAAAGCTTGTCTCCTCTTCTTCCTCTTCCCAGGAGTCCTGGTGGAAGGACAGCTGAGGAGGAACCTTGGGAAGGCCAAAAAGAGTGTACGACTGCAGCTTATTCTGGAGCTGCTCCATGCGGTCCATCTCCTGTTAGAATGGACGCCAACACATGTAAACAAACAGACCCTGGGCAATATTCTTCTTCCTGCTTCACTACAAAGTCATTCACATGTAGAGCACATTTAGATTAAATCAGTATTACTATAGGAAGGGGAGGAGCAGGAACAGTGCATTTTCCTGTCCATTACAATATTAAAATAGAGCTTATTACACTCCTAAAGCAAAATGTAAACAGGCTTGAAATCCTGCATTAGCATAACCCTCCCTCGAGTCCTGAATTCTTAAATCTGTCAAAAGCTATCCAGCCTATTGTCCTGCCAGGACACAGGCCAGCCTCATGTACTTATGAAAATGAGCTCTGTGCATTGAGATCAGTTGGACAATAGAGGAGGTGGGTGGAGGGGGAAGGAGGCTAGTGGAGTGGGAAGGAGGGGGTGTGCCAACTGTGCTTAAGGGACCTGTTCCCTGAAGGGGGTACAGGATGCCCTGATTCACCCCTGCTTTGTGGAGGAGAGGGGCCAGGTCTCTGATCCGCCCCTACCCTACACTGCCCTGACAAGATGAATAGAGATGATCTGGTAGCTGACAGGTGAGTGACAGGCGCCGTCTCCCTCTGACATCTGCTACAGTGCAGGATATGACCTCAGGGGAGTGGAGACAATGTACGTGTGTGTGGGGGGGAGAGGAGGGTGTCTGTGTGCGTCAGCGAGTGTATGATTGTGTGCTTTGTTAGGCGATAAAGGCTAATGATTATTGCCATTTCAGATCCTTGTGTCTTATTGTATTATTATCATCATCATCATCATCATGGTAGGGACCTGAATAGAATTGTCTACAGAACACGGAACACCTTTGTTAAACCTTCATTCTTCCAGGCCACTTCCACCACAGCCACTAAGCATATTTGTTCAGTGGAAAGCTGCTGTGTGAGCCAACTCGGAGGTTTTGGAGAGAAGGGAAGTGATCTCACTGGGAGCTGAGTGGAAATGGCCTTCGACCCCTGCACCACACACACGATTGCGCACACACTAACCCCCCCCACCACCAAGCCCCTCCCTCTACTAGTGGCTGGGTCCCCCCCCTGATGGCCCAGACCAGGCCTTTCCCATCACCTTTCCGAAAGCCCCTGCTACAGCGTTGGAGCTGAAGAAGCCAGAAAAGCGGCTGGCGGCACGGTTCTTCCAGCTGTCCGGTCCAGGTCCTACGCCTGGCAGAGAGCCGCTCAGCCCGGCCAAGGAGTCCGGAGACGGGATGCTGGCGTCCCCAAGGAACTCTGTCATGTTTTTCCTGCGACGCGCCTGACCCTGCAAGAACCAGGAGACCAGTGTTCATATGGAATCCCCACCAAAGGCAGAGGGAGAGAGAAACAGACAGAGTTAATAAAAAGTAAATAAGATTGAAAGCGTTTAGGTGAGGGCATCACTTGGAGATAATAGTGAGTCGTCAGGCAGAGATATGGAAAGAGACGCGACAGAATTTAAAAAGATGAGAAATACACAAGGAGAATAAACAGGCAATCAAGGGGGATTTTTGATGTGAGGAATGACATCGTCATCAGGAGAGCTGTTAAAGCCATCCTAACTGCCGTTCAGACACATACAGGATTGAGAGGAAATGAATGCCACTTCCTGAGACGGAACACTCCTTAAATCAAAAGGGAACATGGCAGAACGGACAGACAGGTCAGCTAGAGTCACTCCACTCCATCGTTTCATTACTATCGTTACCCTGTCATCAAGCCCTGCTGCCGGCCTGTGAGTCTTAAAGACAAGCAATCTCAGTCCACTTTACGAGCACCGGCCGCCGTGCAAACCAAACAAACATGGGCCTTCTCAGGCCTCAGTATCTGAGGAAGCAGTTTTTTTTGCCATCAGAGAGAGACAGTATGTCAGTGCAGAGTAATGTGCTAGTGGGGACTAGGGAGTCGCTGGGCCATTGACCCCTGTTTAGGTCATTACACAGAAGAGTAGCGTTTCCCAAACTCTGTCCTCGGGACCCCAAGAGGGTGCAATTTTGTATTTTTCCCCTAGCACTACACAGCTGATTCAATTTGAATCTCCCTTGACCTTGCGTGCAAACCATTTTAGCGGCCCCCCTTGTGACAGCGAAGAGAAAAAAGTTTTTTTTTTAGTTAATTTCCTGCAACACTACACAAAATTATCAGTTTTACAACCGATGATCAATGGGCCCCACCCCATTGATCATCAGTAAGCATGTAGTAAGCATAGTCGGTAATTCAACCATGCTTACTACAAGTGACATCGGCTAATTAAGTGACTGCTGATGCACAACCCAACTACTATTCTAACTCTCATTAGTAAGTTGAGACCCCGGCTGAGTTCCCTCACGAGCCTACAGGATAAGACCAACAGTGAGAATGTCCACACAAGAGGTCGGTAAGGATTGAGCAATGGTCTCTAAACAAACTGTCAGACATAGAGGAGCAATAATAAACCTCTCTCTCTCTCTGCAGACACAAACATGCCCGTCTATAAACAATACTGTTCCAAATGTATTACCTTTCGGGATTCTTTAAAAGCGTTCATGCAGAAGCAAACATTTAGACCAATCGCTGTACTAGAGTACAATCTTTTCCTTCTGTCCAAATAAATATTACTTCAACTCCATATGGTGGATAGTTTTCCTCCTCTGTTTTAGTATTCAAGTGGGACGAAAATCGAAGGGGAAAGGACCAAATATTTCAAGCTAAATTTCCCATCCACTATATTTAGATATAATCGCTTCAGTGGGGCAAGCAGCGAGGCCCCTCATCCAGCTCTGACCAGGGGGATTTCTGGGGGATTTCGGCCAAGAGGACAAGGACACAGGTGCAGGAAGTGGACCGAGAGAGAGCGAGAGAGAGACACACTGGACTCTCTGCCAGTGACAGCAGCTCATTGGGCTGGACTAGAGGGGCTGAATTCCGATTACCTTGGCTCAGGAATGCTCTGGCAACAGATACACAGAGCATGGTAGGGGTGAAAAATGTGACTCTTTTATTTAGTGACATGGGTTTTAGAGTAGTATGACAATGAACATTTAACCAAAACTAAAACCTAATCAGAAAAACTGAAACCTAACCAAATCAGTCATTTGCAGAACATTACAGTACAAATCAAAGTCCTGGCACTATACCAAACAACCCAGAAACAAGTAGCCTAAAGCCTCTACTGACTTCAAGACTTACTGTCTAAACTGGGATGTATAACTCTCTCTTATACTGCAGATTGATCACCCAGATATAGTAGGGGAAAGGCTCCCCAAAGCTTCACACACAATGGAAGCAGTAGAGTACTCACCATTAAAGCCAGCGGCATGTCAAAGATCTGAAAAACCATCCTAATCCTTCTGTTAGTTAGATTTTGCAGCCCATACTGGACCCAGCTGTTGTGTTCTCTCAAGTTCAACCTTTCCTTCTCTTACGCATACATTCACGATACACTCGTGCCAGAGCCCTCAGACTAAGAGAGGAAAGCCCCGAAGAGCGACAGCTGGAACAATGAAAGGTTGTTCCTCAAAGAAAAGTGCTTCTGAAGTCCAGTTATGAACTGAGATAAGAGGTCTTGCTCAAGTTGAAAGAGTCCAGGTTTATATGTCTGATAGAGAAGTTCTTGTATCCTTCTTATCTCCATGAATACACCATGAACACCACCCCAGGTCTCGTCTTTGAACTCTGTGTCTCTGTGTACTCCGTGGTAGTCCTGCCTGTCCCGATGTTCTAACTCAGAGGTGAAGCCTGCTGTGCTGATTGAGTCTGCTGCCTGCCTAGAATTTCACACAGCCACTGTCCTGGAGTCATAGCAACCAGGAGGATCCTGTCTGCCCCATTGTGTTGAGGAGGAAAGGAAGAGGAGGCGGGGCTACAGGAAAAGTGAGTGAGTGTCTGTGTGTGATCTGCATAGAAAGGGGTGTGGCCAGAGCAACAGCTTGCAGGGCTCCAACAGAAAAGAGCAGGCATCCTGGTGCTGCAGAGGACATGCCAACTGTTCATAGTAACTCACCCTTTGTTTAGTCGCTGCCTCTGACGTCCACTTTCCTTGTTCTGACTGTTCTGAATCCCCCACAGACACACACCCCGTCTCCCTTCACTTCTTTTCCCTTTTCTTTTAAACCACTGATTCTCTTTCCAAACTGACTGACAGCTTTACGTCATTTAAAATCTGGCATGCCTCCAATTACGCTCCCTGATTGTAAATTAAACTCTAACACAGAACAGACATGTATTCAGTCACTAATGTGACACCTATACCAGGCATATAGAAACATACTTACAAGGACAGTTGTGCCTCTTGGGAGCAAAGCTAATTGTCACGTATAGACAAATTGATTTTGGAATGTCTCCAGGAGGAGAAAAATAGGTAATGAGTGAGCTAACAAAAGCAAGTATTACTGAACTGGTGAGAACGTTAGTTTGACCTTTACCGCAGTGACAACCACAAAGTCTTGCTCTATTGTGGTCTGAACCCAAGTTACCCAACCCATTAGGCCTATGTTTTCTCAATCAATTATGTTTTTGATTGCCCGTGGACACAACTTTCCACAAAGATGTCCTGGTTGACTGTAACAAGGTAAGAAATGACCAGTAATGAGCTGTTTTAACACATTTCTTTAGTATGCTTAGATATTCCTCACAGATATGACTAAGCAAACACCCCTTTCCACAATACGTGGCAGCACAACTACACACCATCAAATTCAGGTCATATCTAATCAACTGGGGTTAATGTACTTATTTTAGCATTGATCCTATATATTTCTCAATGAGCTATTTTAATGACCTATTTGTACTGATTCTCGACTTACAAAAACAGCAGATATTGCAGAAGTCTGTTCAAAAGAGCAGCATTCAACACCTAACTAAAAACCATTTTACCTAATTTTCTGTGCAGCCCTGTATATCTGACCAGCCCTCTCTAAACTTTATTGAGTTTCACCTGGCCTCTGTGCAGACCTATCTGTCATCGTCCATTAATAACAGAGAGGACCCTGACCTACAACACCATTGACAGGTCTGGGAACTAGGGAAATTGGTGGCCCTGAGTAGTTGGCAGTCACGTTCAGCTCCAAGCTGGTTAATGACAAAGTCTCGTGTCCAGTTGGTTCCTTCCTCATCTTATCACAGCCCTTTGTGGTTTTAACCTTGCTTTGAAAAAAAAAACCCAGAGACCTGAATGGAGGAAAGTATTGAAAGCAGAGGTCGACCGATTATGACTTTAACGCCGATACCGATACCGATTATTCGGACGATTTTTTTATTTATTTATTTGTAATAATGACAACTACAACAATACTGAATGAACACTTATTTTAACTTAATATAATACATCAATAAAATCAATTTAGCCTCAAGTAAATAATGAAACATGTTCAATTTGGTTTAAATAATGCAAAAACAAAGTGTTGGAGAAGAAAGTAAAAGTGCAATATGTGCTATGTAAGAAAGCTAACGTTACAGTTCCTTGCTCAGAACATGAAAACATATGAAAGCTGGTGGTTCCTTTTAACATGAGTCTTCAATATTCCCAGATAAGAAGTTTTAGGTTGTAGTTATTATAGGAATTATAGGACTATTTCCCTCTATACCATTTGTATTTCATTAACCTTTGACTATTGGATGTTCTTATAGGCACTTTAGTATTGCCAGTGTAACAGTATAGCTTCCGTCCCTCTCCTCGCTCCTCCCTGGGCTCGAACCAGCAACACAACGACAACAGCCACCATCAAAGCAGGGTTACCCATGCAGAGCAAGGGGAACAACTACTAGAAGGCTCAGAGCGAGTGACGTTTGAAACACTATTAGCGCGCACTAACTAGCTAGCGTTCTCACTTCGGTTACACCAGCCTCATCTCGGGAGTTGATAATCTTGAAGTCATAAACAGTGCAATGCTTGACGAAGAGCTGCTGGCAAAACACAAAGAAAGTGCTGTTTGAATGAATGTTACGTGCCTGTCTCTGCCTACCACTGCTCAGTCAGATACTTAGATACTTGTATGCTCAGTCAGATTATATGCAACGCAGGACACACAAGATAATATCTAGTAATATCATCAACCATGTGTAGTTAACTAGTGATTATGATTGATTGTTTTTTATAAGATAAGTTTAATGCTAGCTATCAACTTACCTTGACTTACTGTATTCGGGTAACAGGAGTCTCCTTGTGCAGTGCAACGAGAGAGAGGCAGGTCGTTATTGCGTTGGACGAGTTAACTGTAAGGTTGCAAGATTGGACCCCCTGAGCTAACAAGGTGAAAATCTGTCGTTCTGCCCCTGAACGAGGCAGTTAACCCACCGTTCCTAGGTCGTCATTGAAAATAAGAATGTGTTCTTAACTGATTTGCCTCGTTTTTTTTTTTTTTTACTCGGCAAATGGGCGCCCAAAAATACAGATTTCTGATTGTTATGAAAACTTGAAATCGGACATTCCGATAATCGGTCGACCTCTAATTGAAAGTAGCTAAGCGGTAATGCAGTAGCAACCCGTCCCCACCGCGCTACTGGCCTATCTGTTATGTTGTTATTCACCGATAAGAGGACCCTTGATCGGGCTGTCTGATTAACGATGCAAAAAGTGTGACGTTAACCTTCCTGCCCACATGGACACCCACTGTGACACACACACGCAAAGACAGGAAGAAAGGAAATCACACACACGCAAACCCCCGTATGTGTTCATTACAACAATAGGATAGTCCTTATCACCTGCTAACCCAGATATCACTGGTTAATGGTCAGCATGGGACCCATTTACATTTTAGTAATTTAGCAGACGCTCTTATCCAGAGCAACTTACAGGTGCAATTAGGGTTAAGTGCCTTGTTCAAGGGCACAGACAGAGTTTTCACCTAGTCGGCTCAGGGATTCGAGCCAGAGACCTTTCGGTTACTGGCCCAACGCTCTTAACTGCTAGGCTACCTGCCGCCTACCTGGCACTGGATCCCAAACGTGCCATCAGAAGAGGCCCACCAGCATGACTGGTGTCTCCACTACACACACACTACCTGGCTGGTGTTTTCCACCATTCACGGGACCAAGAGATAAATACATCAGATACAATCTCCACCATGGCTAAGGTTACAGATTGAGAATCCTGCAATCATTGCCTAAGCATTACATTCAAGATGGCTTACATTACAATGGCATTTCCTTATCTAATATCAACTTAAATACTGCAGCCACAGAGGAACAGAGACCCAGTGGTTCTGTCTGTCTCACCTGACATTGTGTTGTTGTTGGGCTCTGGAGGGGGGCTGATTCAGGAATACACTCCACATGCAGCAGGTCCCAGCTACGCCAAGACGACAGGCGATTAAACCGCACCATTCTCAAGCCTCACTTAAGAATAGATGCAAAACCAGTCATCCAAAAGGAAATATGACTCATTTAAATTAGGAAGATCCTAAATCCAAAAGTCTATGAGATCCGAAAAACATTACAGCTAGAAAAAAAGAGGAAGCACCCAACCAAAGTCCACAGAGACGGGGAGTACAACGCACAGTGAAGTACTGAGGTGGAGGAGAGTTGTAGCTGCTTCTTCTGTCTGTCACCAGAGCAGTAATGCCTGACAATCACACTGGGATCATAAAAGTGCTGTATCGTCCCTTCTCTCCTCAAGCCTCCACACTTTACTGTCTCAGTCTAACACATTGAAACACACAACTACCTCTCCTGCAGCAGTTCAACTGGCTCCCAGCCACGCCTAGTCACACCTGAGCTCCCAACCCTGATAGGCCGTAAACAGCAGACATCCGTGCCCACCAGGGCCTGCATACTCAACCAGGCCTATTTTAAACATAAACACCACCAAGTACACACAAAAATCCCCTTTCATGCTGGATAAACAAACCGTTTTCGAGAAACACACTTGATTAAAATAAAGGTTAAATAAATAATAAATAAATGTCAGTTATAAATGTCAGTTAGGGATAGAATTTGGTTCATCATTGCAATATTTAAATTACACTTCTGTATGGGTGGCGGCAGGGTAGCCTAGTGGTTAGAGCGTTGGACTAGTGACCGGAAGGTTGCAAGAGCTGACAAGGTACAAATCTGTCGTTCTGCACCTGAACAGGCAGTTAACCCACTGTTCCGAGGCCGTCATTGAAAATAAGAATTTGTGCTTAACTGACTTGCCAAGTTAAATAAAAGGTCAAATAAAAAATAAATGGTAATTGGTTGAATCACCAATGTACACCAAATCTACACTACAGCCTGTATATTTCAGCGTCTCATATTTAACTAGCCAAGTACAAATTCTTATTTACAATTGACGGCCTACACCGGCCAAACTCGAACGACACTGGGCACCGTCCTATGGGATTCCCAATCACGGCCGGTTGTGATACAGTCTGGATTCTAACCAGGTTGTCTGTAGTGACGCCTCTAGCACTGAGATGCAGTGTCTTAGACCACTGTGCCACTTGGGATCCAAGACCAATGAAATATAAATCTAACAAAATTTAGCATTTTCATAGTGGAGTTGTCTATCAAAGTATAACAATTTCAACTTGTACTTCTATTGTTGCGAGGCAGTCTGTATTTCAACTAACCTGAGATGTGTGAATGGCTAGTCGTTTCAATAAATAGGCACGTGAGTGCAGATCATCAAACATAAACATACAAGTAAAATGCATGTGACTACCCCCATTCTCCATCGTCATTCAAATGACTATTGCGCAAATTGCTGATTGTCCTGATTGTGTATTTCACTCAGTGATTTGATGTCCTTAAATGAATGAGCTGTTAGTTTTGTTAGCCTGGCTAAGCAAAACAATTACAACTGTAGTCTAGGGGAAAGACATGAATGTGAACACTGTGCTTAGCGGGGGAAAATACAGCAGTTAAACAAGGGAAAATAAATTACGAAAAACCGTTATTACATAACCTGCTACCATCCTGCTACCATTACCAAAGAATTAATAAACCAGACACTAACTTAAGCTACCAGTTTATATAACCAAACGCACATTATAACTACATAGGCTTAATGCATGCATTTGAGTCATTAGCAGACTCTCTTATCCAGAGCTACTTAAAAGCAATTAGGAATGTGACTTGCTCATGGGCACATCAACATATTTTTCACCTAGTCTGCTAAACAAGCGTCTGCTAAACAACTGAAATGTAAAAATGTAAAATGAGTCTGCTAAATTACTCAAATGTAAAAATGTAAATGGAGTGCTCATGTGTCACATCTATGTCAAATCTTCTAAAAGAAGATGGTATGGTTCCTTCAACCATCCAGGCTATTCAACAGCTCCAATAATCTCCCCATCAGTCTTCTTGTTGACCTACCTGTCCTTACACAACGGTCTTCCCCCTCCCTCCCAACACTCAAGTTCCACAGATGCCAGCAGATAACTCTAGGCTAGACCATCATAAGACCATCTACTATAAACCTGGGTGAAACACAAGCCCTGGTTGACTTGGTGCGTGGATAGAGTTTCTACTGGTTAGATCATGGTGAGCCCATGTCAGCACGTAGTCTACAGAGTGACCGACTGACGGGAATGGGGGTAATCTGAGACTGTTAGATAAGTGAGTCCTCTCACGGAATAAGACAGACAAGAACGAACATGTGGGAGGATGTGGAGGGTTTCCTTGAGTCTTCTTCTTCCCTAAATTGCATTTCCATCTGTGCTGTCCTGTACTGCTCTTCACTTTAAAGAAATGTGTGCACCATTGCATTTCACAACAGTCATTGGTAGAGGGGTTTGTTATATCACATTTTTATTCACCCAATAAAATACTTATGGGATACAGATATTATTTTGGGGAGAATTTTTGAATAATAATCTTTATAAACTGAGGTCCAATCAGTTCACAGTGACAAGGCGTTGAAATGATTCTGTCTAGCTGTCAAATGCTGTTTCATTCTGACCAGGTGAATCTTTGGCTATCTTTGTAGTGTGTTGTTTCCATGGCAACCAAATGGCGCATATTACACAAAGGCCTTCTAAAAGGTTCAAAGATCACTTTTATAGATGTGATCTAGCTATTGTAAATCACATGATCCCCATCTGTCTAGAGCATTCTGTTTGAAGTACCCATTGTAAAACCATGTGACTTGAAGCCAACTGTTTAGATTCTCGACAAATGGGATTATTCAATAGTTACATACTGTAGGCCTACACAGTGACTAGCCAATCCACAAAGCCAGTACATGAAAGCCCAACTATTGGACACGCTTAATTACTCATGTAGTAATTTAGCCTTTGGTCAAACTCTTCCCAGCATTTGTATCTGAGCCTAACACCTTAACTTAACCTCCTGGAATGTAGCAGAAACATCCCTGAAGTTATTAATTACACTTTGGATAGTGTATCAATACACCCAGTCGCCACAAAGATACAAGTGTCCTTCCAAACTCAGTTGCCGGAGAGGAAGGAAACCGCTCAGGGATTTCACCATGAGGCCAATGATGACTTTAAAACAGTTACAGAGTTTAATGGCTGTGATAGGAGAAATAACATTGAAGCTACTCCATAATACTATATTTCAAAGTTATATTATTGAAGACCAAGGGATATTAAAATAATTGGAATGACTAGACAGACTCTGTTTTGGTTTTATGTAAAGATATCATAATTATATTATATATAGTATACGCGTCCTTAAACAACCCATGAAGACAAATGCAATATTCATGGCCAGCTATGTAAACTAACATTGATTTATCCTGCTATAGATGTCTTCAATTGGTAATATTAATTTTTGTCTTCTAATGCCTCTTGAGCAGGTTGACATTTATTTGGATGAGTCTTGTCTTTGAGGCAGAACTGAGAATTTCTGCTAGATGGGCCAGATGCAAAGTAAAAACTGGCAACATTATAAAAATGTAAATTTGCATTAATTTAAGGTTAGGTTTAGGCATCAAGGTTGACTGTGGCTGTGCCAGCTAGTGACCACTCAGTAGAGCTGCCTCCAGAAAAAGAAATCAGACTACATTACTAAGTGTGTGTTTACAGATGTGAAGAGTTAGCCAAATTAATTAGCCAATTAGCTTCAGCTGTCTGGTGTGCAACTGTGGGAAAGTTTGTTTGACTTTGGATAACCTATCTCCAGGGCTAGTTTGGGACCGTCAATAAATTACAATGTAAATGAGACAATATTTTCAATGTTGCACACCATTTAGTTCTCATTAAATGCTCTCAATATTTTTAAAGGCATTTCTAAAATGTATAGTTGGTTTGAGGTTAAGTAATTGAAATGTAGAGCTATTGGAATTTTAACATTGTCTCATATACATTGTGTAATTTATAGGGGCAGTTCTTTAAAGTGTGTACCTTTACTTTGCTCTTTATCACCTCCTTGAGGGCATAATGAGAATGGCTGCTCTCTGTGTATGAATATAAACAGTGTCCAAGTTTGAGTGAGCTGATACAGGCTTTTCTTTCTTTCTTTTTTTTATGAAGGGGTTTTGTATATCATGCATTTACTGCTTGTCTTTGACTGAATGAGACTCCTCAAACTAAACAAAGACAGGATTGGAGAGGAACAGTATGACCAAAATCCTGACTAAATCAGACAGACATGTTTACCTTCTTATGGCTTGGGGCAGTATTGAGTAGCTTGAATGAATAAGGTGACCAGAGTAAACTGCCTGCTACTCAGGCCCAGAAGCTAAGATACGCATATTATTAGTAGATTTGGATAGAAAACTCTGAAGTTTCTAAAACTTGTTTGAATGATGTCTGTGAGTATAACAGAACCTGAGAAAAAATCCAACCAGGAAGTGGGAAATCTGAGATTTGTTGGTTTTCAAGTCTTTGCCTATCCAAGATAGTGTAAATTTGGTCCGATTGCACTTCCCAAGGCTTCCACTAGATGTCAACAGTCTTTAGAACCTTGTTTCAGGCTTCTACTGTGAAGGGGGAGAGAATAAGAGCGGTTTGAGTCAGGTGTCTGGCAGAATGTCATGAGCTCAGTCAGGCGCGTGACCGTGAGAGTTAGCTGCGTTCCTTTTCAATTCTAAAAGGCAAAGGAATTGTCCGGTTGGAATATTATTGAAAATTTATGATAACAACATCCTAAAGATTGATTCTATACATCGTTTGATATGTTTCTACAAACTGTAATGGAACTCTCGTCTGAACTAAGTGCCTGCGCCTTGTGAATTTGTGAACTAAACGCGCAAACAAAAAGGAGGTATTTGGACATAAATTATGGACTTTATCAAACAAAACAAACATTTGTTGTGGAACTGGGATTCCTGGGAGTGCATTCCGATGAAGATCATCAAAAGTGAATATTATAATGCTATTTCTGACTTCTGTTGACTCCACAACATGGCGGGTATCTGTATGGCTTGTTTTGGGCATGAGCGCTGTACTCAGATTATTGCATGGTGTGCTTTTTCTGTAAATATTTTTTTAATATGGCATTAAGGAGAAGTATGTCTTTAATTCCATGTATAACACGTGTATTTTCATCAACATTTATGATGAGTATCTGAAAATTGATGTGGATCTCTGCAAAATCACTGGATGTTTTGGAAGCAAAACATTACTGAACATATAGCGCCAATGTAAACTGAGATTTTTTGATATAAATATGAACTTTATCGAACAAAACATACATGTATTGTGTAACATGAAGTCCTATGAGTATCATCTGATGAAGATCAAAGGTTAGTGAGTCATTTGATCTATTTTTCTGCTTTTTGTGACTCTCTTTGGCTGGAAAATGGCTGTGTTATTCTGTGACTAGGTGCTGACCTAACATAATCGCATGGTATGCTTACATCGTAAAGCCTTTTTGAAATCGGACACTGTGGTGGGATTAACAACAAGTTTATCTTTAAAATGTGTATAATACTTGTATGTTTGAGGAATTTTATTATGAGATTTCTGTTTGAATTTGGCGCCCTGCACTTTCACTGTCAAATCGATCCCGTGAACGGGAATTCAGCCGTAAGAACTTAATGTCCAAGGCTGATGACTTACCGACCCGCAGACAGACAATAAAATCCCTGAATTACAGAAACCTCCGGTATCCTAGCACAGCAGCACGGCCGCAATGACATCACACATTTTCAGTGCATGCAATGCTACACTGTCTCACCTGAGTGTGTGAGTACTGACTGAGTGGGTCTAGACTTGCCTGCAGGGATCTCCACAGTTCACACCCATTGACTTGTTTTTCAATCTGTAAGCGGAGAGGGCTAGTCCACACAAGACAGTTACCAATCTTTCAAAGCAATGTGCAGAGGCAGCGAAAGAGTATGGCACAAAAAGAGCATGCTGTTTTCATACTGAAAGTAGTCGCTCGTGACAGACTTAACACAAATTGACTTGCTGGCATGCCAAACTTTTTTCTGGGTTCCGAGATTATACTGAGAAGGCAATGGACAATCTCACAATCTTATTTTCTTCCAGCAAAGTTGACTAAATGACATGTCAGAATGTAGGCTTTAGTCAGTCGGAGAATAACTACAGTACAGAATGAGACAGACAGGACACTAAACCTTATGATTCTAGCCTCTCCCACGGTCTATTAACACAGGGTGAAGCAGGGTGCCAGTTCCCCCTCATCCAGCAGACTCCTCTCAGCACCTCTCCTCCAGGCCAAAGTGAACACTACCGGGTTCTTCCTGTCAGCCAGAATAAGTAGCTAATGGCAATTCCTCTTCTTCTAGGTCACTAGCCTACCTAGCAAGGCTTGAAGGCCATAGAGGTGGCTGGCACCGCACAAGGCATATGAGGAATTAATGTAACAGGTTAGGATAATTAGGTTAAGGTTCTGAAAAGGGTTAGCACAACCAGTAGTAGCTGTACTCCATCTAGTCACAACCAGTAGTAGGTGTGTATAAGTCAGATAGGATGTATAGTTTAAGTGTGCTTATACTGAGCTCATGAAGTGGTAACATCTGTCACCTGTTCACATCCTGGACAACAAACTAAAGTGACCTAAAATAAATCACTGCTTTTTTTGTTGAGTGCTCCAACTCCTTGAATTCGTCATTTTGGAAGTTTCACATGATTTTTGTCATTGTTGTTGAAAACCCCTCCTGTCCTTCATTTGTTCAAGGCCCATCTGCGAAGGCCCATGTGAACTCTGTGTGTATACTGTATGTGTGATACTGTATATGGACCCATGGTGTGCGCGAGAGAGAGATGTGATGTACATCGGTTGCAGTGTGTGAGTGAATACATACTGTAGTAGAGGCTGCGCTGACCAGTAGGTCAACGTTGCTCTTCATGCGTCCCAGAGAGCTGTGCTCCACCCTCTCGCTGCCCGCAGTGAGGATGTAGGAGCTCTGAACCCCAGAGGAGGGTTTCATGTTGGGCAGACTGAGCGAGCGCAGGTCCTTCACTCCCTGCTCCACCTTCAGCTCATCACCTGGCCGTGCTGAGGAGGAACCAACATGGAGGGTTAGCTTAGTGTGTTATAATTCTCTTATTGAAGATAGGTAGGTGTAATAGAGAAGTGCATCAACATTTATTTATTTCAGGACTAGCTTCCTGTTTAAGTTCTCTTTGCTCAGGCACCAAAACAGGATCTCTAGTGGACAGTCTTAAATCCCTTTTAAAAATTAGATTGTGAAAATATTATACAACAAGGCTAGCTTTTAAAATGTGCTTAATAGCTGCAGATTGCATTGGATAAGTTGAGAGCCTGGCGGGTAGGAACATTGGGCCAGAAACCGAAAAGTTGCTGGATAACATCCACTAGCTAACAAGGTAAAAATCTGAAAGTAGGCTGTCGAGAAGGGGAGAACACTCTTCTGTTCGCCTGTTAACAAATTGACTTCTCCTCGACCACTAAACCTCTTGTGGGTTTGAGGGTCAGGGAGGAGAGGACAGGAGAGAGAGGCTAGAGGTCAGACTTTTTCCTAAATGAGAAAAGGGCATAGTCTCCTCCAGGGATCCAAGATGAAGGACTCTGTCCAGTTTCCTCTGAATCAAGGGAGAGACAGGAAACTGAGGCTCTGTTGTGGCATTGTTTATGCTAGGGGGTACAAAGAGGAGCCAAATACTCTATAATAAATGCACATTCATTAGATTGGTGTTTGTTTCATATTTTGTCAACCCTTAAAATGTAGTTTTCAGTGCAGGGCAGTAATCAAAAGTTGAAACACATTGTACCTTGGTTTGCTTAGAATCAAAAACACCCATACTTCCACAGAGTTATTTTATTCTAATAATTGTGAAGCTTGAGGAAAATGTTCTGACTGGTACTCTGATGCAGTTGACTCTTACCTTTGACCTTGAGATAGTGGCCCCCGAAGCGGTAGGCCTCGAATTTGAGGGACAGCGGAGTGTTGGACTGGTCTAGGAACAGATCTACCCGGGATAACTCTATACCTTTTCGTTCAAACACAGGGCCCAGCACCTCCCTGGAATAGAGGAACACACAGTACAGAGAGAACAGAATTAACACAGAACATTCACCCAATACAGTTATGTAAGCACAGGACAGAGTCAACAGAGACCATTCACACCATATGTTTATGCAACACTAATGCAGTGGGTCCTATCCAAATAATCAAATGGAACATTGTTATATACTATGACTTTGTCCCATGCCTTGGACAAACTCAGACCAGACCTTAAATAGAAAAGACAGACATCAGTCACAATCATCCCTATTTATTCAGCCCACTACCAATTCTCCTAACTCACCTCAGGGTCTTCTTTTTCACAGCGGGGACGATCTCTGTGTCAATGTCCACGTTCAGATCAAACTTGAGGCTGAAGCACTCCTTTCTGGGGTCCTGCAGGGGGCGACAGACAATAGAAGATAATGGCTGTAAAACTGTGAAGGCCAGAGCTCCTATAGTGATTTCTCTCTCATTAGATCCACAGGGAGGCACTTTACCAGGCAGACTGACTGGCCAGTAACACTCAGGGATGGACCATTGGACACCATTATATATCACTCCCTAACCTGGGTCCCTGGCCCCTGGCTGCCATTTTCAGTGGTGTAACTTAACAGCTTGAAGCCTGTAGCCATGTTGGCACTGTGATCATCATACAATCTAACTTTCCACCACATACAATAAGACAGGTATGTTCTAACCAACATAGTTCCTAATAGTATTGGGACAAGTCTAAGGTGAAGAGATGTTGTTTCTTAAGGGGCGTGTGTGTCACATCCCCACCTGGCTGTATCAATACTCACATCTGTGTGCCGTCGCCGTGGTTTCTTCTTCACCAACTTCAGACCCCCAGTTTTACGCTCCCTGAAAGAAAAATAATATCCTATGCACATAGTGTAATTGAACATCTATGACAGGGCTCACCAACTGGTGGCCCTTGGGCTAAATTTGTCCCACTAGTTCCTCTCAGCAAATCAACTCCAAGGGATTTTCATTTTGGAAATCAAGTTCTAAAGTATTCCCAGTTATAAAATATAGATATATGTGAACGTGTACAAATGTAAGAAAGGTTTGAAATTATTATGCTTTAGTCAAACATTATATCTGTTTGGGCTTCCTGAAGTAATTTATAGTCTACAAATGTTTTGTAAACATGTTCCGGCCCCCTGACCATCCGCTCAAGAAAATATCATCCCGTGGCTGAATATAGCTGATGATCCCTGATCTATGGAACAACAGGTCAACACTAACTGAAGCATAACTACAATTATTGTATATAAATAGAGCAGTGCAGTCAAAGAGGACACTCCTCGCTGATCTAGTTTACATTTTTTATTTTATTTTAAATCGAAGTGACAAGCGCCATGCAGACAGACAGATGTAATACATTTTCGCATAACAAGGATTGACATACCCTTGGTTGGCCCCTTCATCCTCCTCCTCCAGGTCAGAGGGGGGGCTGGTGGGGGGGGGACAGGAGCGCGTCGACACATTCCGGGCCAGGATGGAACCTTACAAGGGGGTTACACAGAATATTAGATCATTAATAATATTATTTAATAACACTTTCCTTAATAACACAGGTACTTCCAGTTTAATGTAGCATGACAAAAGTTGATCAACTCTTCTAAATGTGGAAGACAGTCACGATGGATGACGCAGAAAGAATGAGTCAGTCTAGCTGTCACGACTAACAGTTCAATGAGCCTAGAAGCCGTAATTGCATGACAGACAGTCTCATATCTTAAGGTTATGAACCCCAGTTTAAGATAAAAATCACAGGTGGAGGGAAGTCAGTGGTGGAACAGGAAGATGTGCCAGTGTTACTTTTCATGCATATAATAATAATAATAATAATAATAATAATAATAATAATAATAATAATAATAATAATAATAACAATAATAATAATAATAATAATAATAATAATAATAATAATAATAATTTGGTGGGTGCTTACACATTATTTGTTCCATCTCACACATGTACAAGTGTGTATTAATACGCATGTGTGAATTGGAAATGTGGTGTACCTTGGGGTTGCAGGTCAAAGCGGGGGTGTCGGTCAAAGTGCATGTTGTCTGTGTCTTCCAGGTGGCAGCGGGAGTCACATGACTCACACAAATTAAGTGGGCTCTTGTTGTTCAGGTCCTGGCAGTCCGAGTGGTGGCACACCTGGGGAGAGATGGGTGTGAGGGTCAGGTCAGTACAGCGGATGTACCAATCTACCTGGTCAGTAGTCGGGCTCAGGTACAGAGTAGTCTCGGGAACCAGACACAACCCACTGTAAGTTGCAAACCGCCCCAACAGATCCACAGATGACGCAATCGCCATCACACTGCCCTGTTCCATCTGGACAAGAGGAATCCCTATGTAAGAATGCTGTTCATTGACTACAGCTCAGCATTCAACACCAGTTCCTTCTAAGCTCATCATTAAGCTCGGGCCCTGGGTCTGAACACCACCCTGTGCAATTGGGTCCTGGACTTCATGACATGTCGCCCCCAGGTGGTGAATGTAGGCAACACCACTATGCTGATCCTCAACACAGGGGCCCCACAAGGGTATGTGCTCATCCCTCTCTACAGCCCTGTTCACCCATGACTGCATGGCCACGCACACCTCCAACTCAATAATCAAGTTCGCAGACAACAAAAGTGGTAAACCTGATTACCAACAATGACGAGACTACAGGGAGCAGGTAAGGGCACTGGTGTAGTTGTGCCAGGAAAACAACCTCTCCCGTGTCAACAAAACAAAGGAGCTGATTGTGAACATGAGGAGACAGCAGAGGAAGCATGTCCCCATCCACAGGGATGCAGTGGAGAAGGTGAAAAGCTTCAAGTACCTCTGCGTACACATCATTGACAATCTGAAATAGGGAAGAGGTTAGGTAGGGTAAGGGTTAGCCTGGAGCCCTGGGGAGGTTAGGTAGGCCTACAGAGAGACAGGTCACAGTATAAAGCTCCACACATCTACCTGATGGCAGGACAGACAGCCACGTAGTCCCCAAGCCATTGTTTAAACCATTACAGGGGATAGAAGCAGCAGACAAAGTTCAATGTCGAAGTACACAGAGGTCTTGTGACTAGAGCTTGAGAGACAGCCAGTCAGTAAGCCAGCCAGCCAGCAAGCCAGCCAGTAAACCATGCAGCCAGCCATACAAGCAGCCAGACATGCACCAGAAATGAGCTGGATTAGGCCCCCTCTGTCTGGAGCCAGACAGACAGATCTCCCCCTCCTCTAGCACCTCCAAGGGGTGGCCTCCTTGGCCCAGGGAGAAGAGGAGAGCCGCAGGAGTTACCCCTCTCCAGCACCACCACTACCCGCTATGACTCCTATACAGGAAATGAGGACGTATGGGGAGATACAATGGAAGTCCTGCTAATGTATTTCCTGTCATTGTCTCCGTGTGCTCTGCATGGGACTGGAGGTGTGCGCACGCGCGTGTAGTGGGGGCTGCAAGTAAGCAGGCACAAATATAGTACACACAAGAAAAACCGCACAAGTGTTTTCCCACAAGTTCCCAGTCACTCAGGTTGAACCATGTTCTTACTATGTTAACAAGTCAAGGGTAGCCTAGTGGTTAGAGCGTTGGACTAGTAACCGAAAGGTTGCAAGTTCAAATCCCTGTGCTGACAAGGTACAAATCTGTCGTTCTGCCCCTGAACAGGCAGTTAACCCAATGTTCCTAGGCCGTCATTGAAAATAAGAATGTGTTCTTAACTGACTTGCCAAGTTAAATAAAGGTAAAATATACAAAAATACACCTGTAGGCTGTGTTCAATACACATATATCAAATACATAACAAACATGCAGGATGTCTACTCAAGCTATCCACAAAACGTAGATATGTTCTTGCCAGTGCCATTAAGCTGGGGGGGAGGAAGGAATCCCAGTATAGAGAGGACCCATAAGAAGGAAAGAAGAGAATATGAACAGCTTTCAGTAGTCCAAAGCCCCCTTAATCTGGAGCTCTAATTGTTGCCTGGGCTCAGTGAGCTGGTCTGGTCTCTCTGTCAGAGCCATCTGACGCAGGGTGGAGATTAAACCAGGGGCCTCTTTCAGCTCTCAGTCAGACAGAGTCCTCGCCTCTCTCAAGGCTCCTCCCTTCCCTTCCTTAGGACCTCTAGTCAACACCCAGAGAATGGCCCTTGTTAACTGTAATAGGCACAGTTAAGTGTACATTCATATTTTTAGACGGAACATGTCTCTGGCTGTTGGGAGTTTCAAATGCAACTTAAAAGGCCTTGTTCCATTCATCATAAACATTGTTATGGTGGTATATTGATAATTATATTAATCAAGTTTGGTCGGAATACTTCTTCTGCTCTCTCTTTCTCTCTGTAAATAAAACATACTGAACAAAAATATAAATACAACATGCAACAATTGAGTTACAGTTCATAGATGTTCATATAAGGAAATCAGTCAATTTAAATAAATTCATTAGGCCCTAATCTATGGCCCCCACTTCCCAGATGATCCCACATGTGAAGAAGCCGGATGTGGCCTGCGGTTGAGGCCGGTTGGACGTACTGCCAAATTCTCTAAAACGATGTTGGATGCAGCTTATGGTAGAGAAATGAACATTCCATTCTCTGGCAACAGCTCTGGTGGACATTCCTGCAGTCAGCATGACAATTGAATGCTCCCTCAAAACTTGAGACATCTGTGGCATTGTGTTGTGGGACAAATCTGCACATTTTAAAGAGGCCTTTTATTGTCCCCAGCACAAGGTGCAGCTGTGTAATGACCATGCTGTTTAATCAGCTATGCCACACCTGACAGGTGATCTTGGCAAAGGAGAAATGCTCACGAGCGGGGATGTAAATACATTATTGCACAACAGAGATAAATATGTTTTTTGTGCATATGGAACATTTCAGGGATTTTTTATTGCAGCTCATGAAACATGGGACCAACACTTTACATGACGGGTTTATATGTTTGTTCAGTGTACATAGATAGCACAATGCTAAGTAACAACACAATCATGTCAGAAATCAAAAGAGTACTGCTTTCAAATTTGTCTCCTCGAAATAACAATGAACCTCCGCTCAGAAGATACTGTATGTCTGTGTTTGTGTGTGTTCAGAAAGGTAGCCAAAAAGACAACCATGGGCTGGGTGTCCAGGCAGCTGGCTGCATTCCTTTCAGGACTAAAGCTTCTGAAAATATCTGTTGCTTGGCCGAGCCAACAAAAATGAGCCTGTTGGATCTGGGATGAGGAGAACTGTGATACTATTCCCAAAACGTGTCTGAGAGTTTCCTTTTAAAGACAAAACTGACTAAATATGAACATACTCAAGAGGCTTTGTCAAAGAAATCATGAATGTTCTATTACCATTTTATTTACTACACAACAGCCATCCAGCATTGGCATCAGCCATTGATGGGACGCTTTCTTTGAAATAAATGAAAGCTGCAATACTGCTCGCGTTGCGTTGTGTCCCATGGCAGTGTACAAACTCAATCGGCAACACTCAATTATCGATGGCTGATGTGCACGGTGGTTTAGAGGGTGGTATATGCACCATATACCCACGGATTTCCCCGTGGGCATTGCGTATACTCAATTCTTAATACCTACTGTACGATGCACAATAAAGTAGCTTAGTAGAGGTATATGGCGTTTCAATTAATACGGCTGATGAAACAGATCAGAATGTTAACTTAATCATTTTTATAAAATATTATTCTTCACAGGCGCAGCAATGTCCCGACGGCGGTCGGCCTTCGCGTGAATGTTCCTCACATGTGAGCGGTTTGAAATGAACAGAGACGGAAACAGTGATGACAATTTAGCAATTTTGTTGCTAGATTTTGCAACTTTTCAGACTACCCTGGCAACTTTTTTTTCAAACAGCACCTAGCAACAATTTTAGCTACTTTTAAAATGTATTTGAAACTTTAAGCAACTTTTGAAAAGTGACTTAAATGCTCAAATGCACGCATTTTCCCTCTAAATTACACAAAAACGATTTTCTATGTCACACTGAGTCACAACACATGTGCCTGGCTGCAAAATTGCATTGTGAGTGTCGTCAACAGCAGGCGCTCAGCTCGTGCACAGGCAGCAAAAATATCCGCAAATTGCAAATCATTGTTGGCTGACTGCAGCAGCAGTAGTATGCGTTCAGCGAGACAAACCCAATGAATATAGTTGGTCACGAATGTTTGATCTTGAACAGAACTTACAACATCAATCAACATGTCTCAATCAAAACTGTACAGCCAGAAGTACAGAAAAGAGTGGGAGTCTGTACCTGAATTTAAAGGGTGTCTGAAGCCAGTAATTGAGGATGAATGTTGGGCATACTGTGCATTCTGCAAATCAGATATGCTTGCAACAATGTATGACATCAAAAAACATTGTGCTACAGCAAAGCATATAAATAAATCAAAACCGTACAACCCCACAACGCAGTCTACATTACCACAGTTGGTTAAGAAAGTGGATAACTGCAAAATCGCAGAAGCTACTATGGGAATTGTCATTGTGGAGCATTGTTCGCTGCTAGCATGCGACCATTTAGGTATGGCTTGCAAAGCTGTCTTTTCAGATTCTGTGGCAGCAACAAACTTCCAAATGCACCGCACCTAGTGCACAGAAATGATTAGGGGAGTACTGGCTCCTTATTTTCACAAAAGGTTAACATCAGATGTGGGGGATGAGAAGTCTCCTTTTGGATGAGTTCACCGATGTCAGTGTCTCGAAATACCTGGGTGTGGTGATTCGGTATTTCAGTGGTAAAAAAAAAGAGCGGTGTCCACATTTCTCGGGCTGGTTGAATTGAAGGGGGGCGATGCCAGATCAATAGCAAAGGCGGTAGTTGAGTTTCTTGAGAAGTGTAACCTTAAAAATAATCTTCAGGGTATTGGCACTGATAATGCATCCGTGATGACTGGGGTGCACAAGATTTTAAAGGAAGAATGTGCATTGCCCAATTTGGTACTCATCCGCTATGTGTGCCAGTCTTTACAATTGGCTGTCAGTGCAGCATTCAAATAAACCATCCCAAGGAGTGTTGGGTACTTAATCAGAGAAACCTACAACTGGTTTTCAATTTCCCCCAAACGGCACAAGGCATACAAAGCAGTTTATGCCATCACTAATTGTGGCCAGAAAACCCTGCAGATCACCAAAGTGTGTGCCACAGGTTGACTATCGATGAGCATGCTGTAACTTGTACATTGAGCCAGTGGGAAGAACTGAAACTCCACTTTGAGTTGACCAAGGCCAGTGAGCATTGCTACATGGTGGATGTGCTCCACGCCATGTACAAGACTAACTATGTCTACCTGACATTCTGGAAATCAACCCTGTCCGACATACAACTTGCAGTCATTTGAGGGAGAACAGACAGATCCTGTCAAGCTTTTGGACAATCTGGTACACCTCAACATCAATTTGCAGCAGAGTAGTCAATCCTACGGGAAAAATGAATGTCCTGAAGGATACCATTGATGGACAACTCAGTCCATCACCTTACCTTGAGTGCTTTTGAGAGCATGGTGTACCAACTCAGTCTTGCGCCAGAGGACGAAAAGGTCATTCGGAGACAGTGCATCATCAACTACATTGTTGCTTTAAGCAAGGAGCTGCATGCAAGGCCCCCAGACAACCTAGAAGCCTTGTGAAACATGGCCTTGTTCAGTGTTAAGGAAACGCTAAAGCACAATAAAGGCACCACTGAAATTATTAATTTAGCTGAGCTACTGGGGTACCAGCCCCAAACAAATGATCAATTTGTTTCCCAATAGAGAAACATCCATCTGTTTAGGTGGGACTCAACTGAAAATACAGTTGAGTTTTGGAGTGAATTGACTAACTACAAACACTCTTCCGGGTTAAATCCACTTGAAGAACTGTGCAAAGCTGCACTCAATGCCCTCTCCTTGACACACTCAAATGCGGAGGTTGAACTGCTGTTCAGCCAAATAAGTGTGGTAAGTCAAAGTTAAGAAATACAAAGTCACTGCACACGCAACTCCATACTCCTGGTGCAGTATGGACTAAAGCTGGCTGGTGATACCTGTTACCAGCATAAACTACCAAGTGAAGTTCTGCAGCAGTTTGGCACCACAGCAGCATACAGCTTTAAGGCCACTCCATCCTCTTCTGCTGGTTCCAGCTCCGTGACAATGCAGTTGGACAGTGAAGATGAAGAGGATTTCCTTGCCAATCTATGATTCGTCATATTTACAGTACGTATGCAAGGAGTGGACTTTCTGGAACTGGCGGAGACACAGCTGATGGTGGCAGTGTATACCGCACTGTGAGCAACAACAGTGGCAATATCTGGAGGAAACCAGTGATTAGCTAGCCAGCCAAGCAGCACAACAACCTGGAGAAAGCAGCCTAACGCACACATTATTTGAGTTAAGTTGCTTGTTCAATAAGATAGCATATATACCTTGTTATTTATTAGCTTGTACTTATAATTGTTGATCAGTTAGGTAGCATGTTAACTACCAATGCTTAAAACTATAATTGATCAGAATGTGTAGGTTTACTAGTTAAAAAGAAAATCAAATGTAATTGTTCAATAATGTGTAATTGTTCAATAATCCAATGTGTTTAAAAAAATATCTGATCATAAAAAAAAGTGTTGAAATTACTTTTACAAATAAAAATGTGATTAACAAACAAATCTAAACTAACAAATGTAAAATCATATTTTTTACGCTGAGATGACCAGTCAATTTAAGTAATGTTATTGTGTATTCTACGTAATGACGCAGTTTTACATCACGCAATGACATCACGTCATTTATCAACAAATCGACCTGCCTCTAGCAACTTCCCCTGAAAATTAGTTGGCAACCGTGGACAGAAATACCGTTAGAAATAGGGGAAGATTTATATATGCAACAACTATCATGGGTTGCTATTATGACTCCGATAATGCCTTTGACTGCTAGACAATTGAAAGTTACTCATATGCTTTCTCCTGTTCTATTGATTAAGACTTTATACAAATAATTGCCTCCACGTTTCTATGGTGGGATTTTGGCTTTATGGTTACTTTTAAGTAAGGCCTAAGACATGCCTCACAATATGAAGTCCAGGTTTCAAACAATTAAGGAATAGGAAAAAAAATATGGATGCTAATGAAAAGCCTAACCATCTTCTGGTAGATTACTTTGACTTGGAAGAGTTCCAGTGTTGTGTTGGATAGTCATAGCATCCCTCTGAGTAAGCTGAACTAGCTAGCTGCATCTGCTAACTAAGTATGTGAAACTTTTTTTTGTTGAGAAATCTTTTGCTTCTCCTTAACTTTTGAAGAAATGAATTTGTTCAAAACTGTTCAACTATTGCCTTTCTCTCTCTTTGAGACAACTACTCACCACATTTAATGTACTACAGTGCTAGTTAGCTGTAGCTTATGTTTTCAGTACTAGATTCATTATCTGATCCTTTGACTGGGTGGGAAAAAATGTCAGTTCATGATGCAAGAGCTCTGATAGGTTGTAGGATGTCTTCCAAAAGTTGTCATAATTACTCAGTAAGTCTATGGAAAGGGGTGAGAACCATGTGTCTCCTAGGTTTTGTAAATAAATCAAAAGTACCCAGAGGACGGAAGCTAGCGGTCCTCCGGCTCCACCATGGTGCTACCCTACTGAGTGCTGTTGAAGCTACTGTAGACCTTCATTGCAAAACAGTGTGTTTTAATCAATTATTTGGTGACGTGAGTATATTTAGTACAGTTTTATGTAAAAGGATGTTTGAAATGTATATATATATAATGTTTTTTGTTGTTGAATTTTTGCCCTTTTTCTCCCAAATCTCATGGTATCCAATTGTTTTAGTAGCTACTATCTTGTCTCGTCGCTACAACTCCCGTACGGGCTCGGGAGAGACGAAGGTTGAAAGTCATGTGTCCTCCGATAGACAACCCAACCAAGCCGCACTGCTTCTTTACACAGCGCGCATCCAACCCGGAAGCCAGCCGCACCAATGTGTCGGAGGAAACACTGTGCACCTGGCAACCTTGGTTAGTGCGCACTGCGCCCGGCCCACCTCAGGAGTCGCTGGTGCGCGATGAGACAAGGACATCCCTACCTGCCAAACCCTCCCTAACCCGGACGACGCTAGTCCAATTGAGCTAGACCTATATTGAATGAAAGGAGTTAGATTTCCTCTCACCAACTTCAGCTGTCTCACTTCGAGATGATTGGACTGGAGCCTCTTGAGGTGATTCAGCCCGGTTAACTCAGTCAGGGTCAACACTACACAAACGCACTCCCTACATGATGACACACAACGGTTTATTTGGCAGTATGATCAGCATAATAAGGTTTGATGCCCCTCCATCTCCATTAAGAAAATACTGATAAAAATGCAAGACAATGCTGCCAACAGCACTGGATCAGACACAAACCCCCTCCCCCGACTGACTGGCTTTAATCTGAACAGCCTGTCCTGCTACAGCACACCTAACTCTATTATTATTATTATATTCTTATATAACCTCTGTGTGTGTGTGTGTGTGTGTGTGTAAGATTACTGTATGGTTCCCAGTATTCAGTCCACTTGACTTTCCTCACATTTTGTTACGTTACAGCCTTACTTGAAAATTTATTCAATTAGTTTTTCCTCAGTCAACACACAATATCCCATAATGGCAAAGCAAAAAAAGGTTATACATTTCCGAAAATTAAAAAAAAATTAAAACAGAAAAACATTTACATAAGTATTCAGACCCTTTACTCATTACTTTGTTGAAGCACCTATGACACTACAAGCTTGGAACAACCGTATTTGGAGAGTTTCTCCCATTCTTCTCTGCAGAGCCTCTCAAGATCTGTCAGGTATGATGGGGAGCGTCAATGCACTATTTTCAGGTCTCTCCAGAGATGTTCGCTTAGGTTCAAGTCCAAGCTCTGGCTGGGCCTCTCAAGGACATTCAGAGACTTGTCCCGAAGCCACTCTTCAGGTGGTGGAAAAGGTACCCAATTGTCAGAGTAAAAGTAAAGATATCTTAATAGAAAATGACACGTAATTGCTAAAATATACTTAAGCATCAACAGTAAAAGTACAAATCTTTTTTTACAGATAGACAGGGGCACACTCCAACGTCATTTACCAAACGAAACATGTATTTAGTGAGTACGCCAGATCAGAGACAGTAGGGATGTTCACTTGATAAGTGTGTGAATTGGACCATTTTCCTGTCAAAGGAACAAGTATTTTTGGGTGTCAGGGAAAACGTATGGAGTAAAAAGTACATTATTTTCTTTAGGAATGAAGTAAAAGTTGTTGCCACTACCATTCTTCCTCCAGACATGAAGCTTGGAATTCAGGCCAAAGAGTTCAATCTTTGTTTCATTAGACTAGATAAATCTTTGACTAAAGGGTCTTTTAGGTTTCTTTTGGCAAACTTCAAGGAGGCTGTCATGTGCTTTTTGCTAAAGAGTGGCTTCCGTCTGGACACTCTACCAGAAAGGCATGATTGGTAGAATGCAGCAGAGATTGTTGTCCTTCTGGAAAGTTTTCCCATCTCCACAGAGGAACTCGGGAGCTCTGTCAGAGTGACCATCAGGTTCTTGGTCACCGATTGCTCAGTTTGGCCAGGCAGCTAGCTCTAGGAAGAGTCTTGGTGGTTCCAAACGTCTTCCATTTAAGAATGATGGAGGCCACTGTTCTTGAGGCCCTTCAATGCTGCATACATTTTTGGTACTCTTCCCTAGATCTGTGTAACGACACAACCTTGTCTCGGAGTTCTATGGACAATTCCAATGACCTCATGGCTTGGTTTTTGCTCTGACATGCACTGTCAACTGTGGGACCGTATATATTATAGGTATATGCAGGTATATGCGCCTTTCCAAATCCTGTCCAATCAAATTGACCACAGGTGGACTCCAATCAAGTTGTAGAAACATCTCATGGATGATCAATGGAAACAGGATGCACCCGAGATCAATATTTCAAGTCTCATAGAAAATAAGTGTTTTTTTTTATTTGTATTACATTTGCAAAATTGTCTAAAAACCTGTTTTCGCTTTTTTTAATGGGGTATTGTGTGTAGATTGAATATTTAAAATTTTCTACATTTTAGAATAAGGCTGTAACGTAACAAAATGTGGAAAAAGTCAAGGGGTCTGAATACTTTCCGAATGCATTGTATAGTATAACAAAATGTTCACGTTTTTGTTCATTTTGGTGTTTGGCCATTGTTTTCCCAAGCAGTTCGAGCACCCAACATTCTCGAAGCAAGCCGAAATCTACGCCCCCTTCGTCAGTGGTTGGTCAAAAGTAGGGATCCTTCAATTAAGTGTTTGTCATACAACGACAGACAACTGGTTGTTTTCATGCACATTGCAAGAAATACTGCACCAAACATCTTTATTAGATGTACAATTAGGTGACTCGGACCTCTGCAAAAAAGTCAACACTTATTACAGGCTACGGCGTCTCAAGAGGGACAAGTATATGTATTTTAAGGGAGTATGCGAGCACAGATGTTCACGTCGCATAGCCAAGCTCTGCTGGGAGCAAACCAAATCTATGTATGCGGAAGCCTTTAGTGTGTGTGTAATATATATACATATATACACACACACCTACCTTTTGTCCACGACTCTGGTTTGAGAATGACACAAATATTAATTTCCACAAAGTTTGCTGCTTCAGTGTCTTTAGATATTTTTGTCAGATGTTACTATGGAATACTGAAGTGTAATTACAAGCATTTCATAAGTGTCAAAGGCTTTTATTGACAATTACATGAATTTGATGCAAAGAGTCAATATTTGCAGTGTTGTCCCTTCTTTATCAAGACCTCTGCAATCTGCCCTTGCATGCTGTCAATTAACTTATGGGCCACATCCTGACTGATGGCAGCCCATTCTTGCAAAATCTTCTTGCTCGCACACGCTTTTTCAGTTCTGTCCATTTTCTATGGGATTGAGGTCAGGGATTTGTGATGACCACTCCAATACCTTGACTTTGTTGTCCTTAAGCAATTTTGCCACAACTTTGGAAGTATGCTTGGGGTCAATGTCCATTTGGAAGACCCATTTGCGACCAAGCTTTGACTTCCTGACTGATGTCTTGAAATGTAGCTTCAATATATCAACATCATTTTCCTACCTCATAATGCCATCTATTTTGTGAAGTGCACCAGTCCCTCCTGCAGCAAAGCACCCCCACAACATGATGCTGACACCCCCGTGCTTCACAGTTTGGATGTATTCTTCGCCTTCAAGCCTCCCCCTTTTTCCTCCTAACATAACGATGGTCATTATGGACAAACAGTTCTATTTTTGTTTCATCAGACCAGAGGACCTTTCTCCAAAAAAGTACGATCTTTGTCCCCATGTGCAGTTGCAAAACGTTGTCTGGCTTATTTATGGTGGTTTTGGAGCAGTAGCTTCTTCCTTTCTGAGCAGCATTTTAGGTTATGTAGATAGGACTCGTTTTACTGTGGATAATAGATAGTTTTGTGAAGATGCCGGAGGAAACCGGTACAAGGTTCTTTGCTGTCGTTCTGGAATTGATTATGCATTTCTCGCACCAAAATACGTTCATCTCTAGGATACAGAACGCGTCTCCTCCCTGAGTGGTATGACGACTGCGTGGTTCTATGATGTTTATACTTGCATACTATTGTTTGTACAGATGAACGTGGTACCTTCAGGCATTTGGAAATGGCTCCCAAGGATGAACCAGACTTGTGGAGATCTACAATTTTTGTTCTGAGCTCTTGGCTGATTTCTTTTGAAACTTCTGACCGACTGAAATTGTGATCCAGTCAATTTTAAGTGAAATAATCTTTCTGTAAGCAATTGTTGGAAAAATTACAAAGTACATGTCCTAACCGACTTCCCAAAACTATAGTTTGTTAACAAGACATTTGTGGAGTGGTTTTAAAAAAGAGTTTTAATGACTAATGGAACACACACACGTTAAAAAAATGTGGGGTCACTTTGAAAACACCAGTCTCAACGTCAACAGTGAAAAGGTGACTCCGGGATGCTGACCTTCCAGGCAGAGTTTCTGTCAAGTGTCTGTTGTTTTGCTCATCTTAATATTTTCTTTTTGTTGGCCAGTCAGATATTACTTTTTCTTTTCAACTCTGCCTAGAAGGCCAGCATCCCGGAGTCACCTCTTCACTGTACTATTTAATGAAGCTGCCAGTTGAGAACTTGAGGGGTCTGTTTCTCAAACTAGACACTAATGTACTTGTCCTCTTGCTCAGTTGTGCACCGGGGCCTCCCACTCTCTCTATTCTGATTAGAGCCAGTTTGTGCTGTTCTGTGAAGGGAGTAGCACACAGCGTTGTATGAGGTCTTTAGTTCCTTTCTCACATGGAATAGCCTTACCATTTCTCAGAACAAGAATATACCGAGTTTCAAAAGAAAAGATCTTTGTTTCTGGCCATTCTGAGCCTGTAAATCAAACCCACAAATTCTGATGCTCCAAATACTCAACTCGTCCAAAAGAGGCCAGTTTTATTGCTTCTTTAATCAGAACAGCAGTTTTCAGCTGTGCTAACATAATTGCAAAAGGGTTTTCTAATGATCAATTAGCCTGGAATAGCTAACACAACGTGCCATTGGAAGACAGGATTGATGATTGCTGATAATGGGAACTTTGTATACCTATGTAGATAAAAAAAAAGAAAAACATCTGCCGTTTCCAGCTACAATAGTTATTTACAACATTAACAATGTCTACACTGTATTTCTGATCAATTTGATGTTATTTAAATGAGCAAAAAAAAAACCTTTTTCAAAAAACAAGAACATTTCTAAGTGACCCCAAACATTTGAAAGGTAGTGCATGTCTGATCACACATGAGCAAAGTCACATGTGTGTGTGCGCGCACACAACACTGTTGTTTATCGTTTCAGTGAACGGACATGTTTGCAGCACACATGTTGCAATGAGCCTCTGTGCAATGCCATAGTGTGCGAGTGAAAGATGGAGTGGAGCTCATTGGAAAAGAGTTGGCAGACAGTGATATTAGTAGGAGACTTGTTATTGGGAGAGACATCGTGAAAGAGAAAAGGCCCCGCCCCAGGTTTTTAATAGGACCCGTTGTGTTTGGTCTACTGCTCTACACACACACCACAACACACACACGTTGTTGGTGCCCACACCCAGAGCTAATTCAATTCCTTGCTTCCCATTGTCATCCACATACAGTCTGTCTCCAGCAGCCAGCTCCCACGCTCTCACAACACACACGATCACAGGCAGCATGAATCAACACATCAGTGAACAGCTATGACATTCAGAGTCAAGACAATAGACGATTATGTTTTAGCTACATCGAGCCCAGACCAAACAGTCATGATGACATTTGGATATGGCTACTTGTGCTCTAATAAAGCCTTCATTTCAGTTATTTACTGTGTGCTTTGTTAACGCTGCAGTCAGATGACAGTGTGGTGCACAGTGTTTCAGTGAAATATTCCAAACCCTAACATCACCCCACATATGGGTTCCTTCGGGACCAGGCCCTAACATGTTAGTCATCTTTGATTTGGAAACTTTAAGAGGTGATTCCAGAGCCTGGTTGACACGATTAACGTGGTACACAGTGAGGGAGAGCTGTGACACACTGGCCTGGACAGGAGTCAGTTTGTTGGTGCAATGTTCGCACAAACATCGTCCTGAGCTTTGATTATTTCTCTCGAACTGTTTATTTATTTCTCTCTCTTGGGGGGTTGAGATTGCTCATTGTTTGGATTTGAAAATCCAACAGCTGTATTAGAGGGGGGCTGCGCTCAGGGGCTGTGTGTGGCTGTCCATGTGGATGTTTGAGTAAGAAAGAGAACCAAAATCAGTAAAAAAATAAATAAAAAGGTACAGCCCCCTTTATTATTGAAGCATCGTGCCTACACCATCAAGGAGCCTATCCAGACGCTAAAGTCAGGAAGACTGAGTTGTGTGAGCCAGACTAAAGACCATTTTGGCAGCTAGGCCTTCTTATCATCAGTCATTTGAACATGTAAGGGGCTAACTGTGTGGCTAAAAGTAGACGTACTGAATCACATCCCTGGCTTGAACCATATGAGGTTTGTCTGGTGTCACAATCACAAACATGATTGGTTTGACTCATTTGTGTAGTCTTGTGCAAATAATAAGATAATTGTGCACTCACACACCCTCAACTGACAGTCATTGGTCCAGACTTCAGACAGACACACACAAGTTCAGACTCACTCCCATCTAACTAATCAAACAGATCCCAAACACAGACAAAAGTACACAACATTAATGGCACATACTCTTTCACTGAAAAGCACCAATTTCAACTCATTCATAAGCTACGCACTTTCTCTCAAACACGAAAAGCAGGCCTCTTTGGGCAACTCCTCTCTCCGCCTCACTTTTTTGCTCTTCCTTTGGAGCAAGTATACACAGACCGATACAAATATACACAAACTGAGATATCCAGACAGTCAAACAAATGACAAACACACATTACTAGGCCCAGCACTCATAACGTATTCATTATGAATGAAGAAATGTATTGTTTCCACAGCTGATGTCCTAGACATGGAAGTCTTCTCTGCTCTCTAATCCTTCCCAGGCCCTCCTATTCTGGTCTGTTATGGTCTGGTGTTCAGACTTCACTCAAACAGCCTCTGCCTCCATCGGCAAGCTGCCTGGGTGACTTCTCTCTACACCACTAAACAAATAATATAGCTTCAGCCTGAGAGACCAGCACTTACCGTACTGCTAATTACTACTGAGACATGGTGGAATAATGGAGAGCTAAAAAATACTCTATAGTATCAATCATGATTTCTCTGAATTAAGAATGATGGATTGGCACGCAAATACTAAGCAATAAATACCCAGCGAGTATGCTTCACATCAAAAAGACATGACTTCAAGTACTACTTCTTGGGTCTGCCATCTAGGATCTCTCTATATCTATTTTTTTGTACAGTTTTCTGGTAACTCATTTTGATGTCCCTCTTGGGAGTTGAGCACGCGATTGGGGGATAGCCTAGGTTTCCTACAGATTACATAGCGTAGGTCTCACCATTTGGTTATTGTTGGTGGATATTGTAGGTGGAAACATGGGGGGGGCAGATGAGATCAAAAGGGACAAATCAGAGCCCCAGATCAGGACTGGACCTGGTCGAATAAAGTATTATTCTATTCTGAGAAGAGGCAGGATAAAACCGTACCGCCGCTCTCTTCTCCCGCCATCCGACCATTCCAGAGTGCCAGAAGCCAGCCAGAGCTTTTCCAATGCAGGAGGCCAACGCCACCCTATCATGTTTGTCTCCTATTAACCACCCTCCCTTTACTTGGGATTGGTTTGGTCCCCTTCAAACACATATGGATGTCTACAGAAAAACATGCACTCACTCTGCCTTAGCCTTGTAACCTCTGACACAACACATGTCCCTCCTCTGACACAACACGTGTCAGAGATTAAGGCTGAGGCAGTGTGTGCATGTTTTTCTATGACACATGGGATGATACAGCCATAAAACTTGAACAGGCTTATTTTCTCATTTGTAATGAGGAGATTGACCGTCCAAGCCCACACCTGAGGCTGAGCGACCGCTCAGTGTCTGGTTTATGTCACTAAGACCTATGCCACAGGTATTAGAATGTGTCTAGTGTTATACTAAGATGCCTGCTGCTTTATGCTTTTTAGTTCCAATCCAGTCAAATAATGTTGACGTACAACCGGACGCATTTCTCCCAGGCTGGGTTGAGAACACTCTTAACCAAAGCGGCCACAGGCCTAAAAGCTCAGTACATCACGTACCAAACCAGTGGGAAAGTCCTTGGTCAAACTAAACTCTGTGACTTGTCATCTGTGTATATGTATATTTGAGGAGTTGTCAGGCAGACTGGGGGAAAACCACATGGAGTTTCATAATGATGACAAACCTCCAAGTATTTTGAATACATTGTTCCAAACTGAAAACATGGCGGGAGTTTTGTTGGAAAAATATGACTTTTGAATCACACCGAGAATCAAAAGCCAATAGCTAGGTCCACAAGCATGCTTGCAGCCGTGTGGCCATGAAGGTTAGATCCCAAGCATTCATGTTTTCGGGGAATGTCTGAAGATAACACTATTCTGGGACAATGTACTGTATGTTCTGTAATAAAATATATTCTGGGATAGGAGGTCCCTAGATCCTGCCCTGTTATGTACCTTGGTAATGTTCTGGAGGTTGTAATTGACAGTGACATATCGTTGATTAAAGTTTGATTTTCTGCAAGTAAAAAAAGCTATTAACAGGA